>NC_037680.1:1626494-1760292 GCF_003255815.1 Theropithecus gelada
TTTGAGATGGAATTTCACTCTTGTTGCTCAGGCTGCAATGCAATAGCACGATCTCAGCTCACTGCAACCTCCACCTGGCGGGTTCAAGTGATTCTCCTGCCTCCGCTTCTCAAGTAGCCGGGATTACAGGTGCCCACCACCATGCCCGGCTAATTTTGTATTTTTAATAGAGATGGGGTTTCACCATGTTGGTCAGGTTGGTCTCGAACTCCTGACCTCAGGTGATCCGCACACTTCGGCCTCCCAAAGTGCTGGGATTACAGGCATGATATATAGGTTTTTAAAGTTACTTTTATTACTCCCTTCTGACTTACTTTCATTTTAATCTGAGGGAATACTTAATATGCATAAGAGTTATTTATGTCAGAATAATGCCATACATTAAACCTCTCCAAAACTCGATGGCTTATAGTAATATGCTTTTATTTGGCTCACGGGTCTGCAGGTTAGCTGAGAAGCTTTGTTGGCCTCTAGTGGGCTTTCTCAAATTTCTGGAGGTTGTCAGGTTGTCGCTTTATTTAGAGTAGCCTTCATCAGGATGACTAGTCTAACTCAGCTCAAGTCCACAAGGATTTTATCCCCCAGCAGGTGAGGTGGGCCATGGCCTCCTGGTGACAGCAGCAGGCATGAGAGCACGTGGAAAGACATCCACGCAAGGTGCAATGCCAGCTCGGGTCCAAATGGAGGTGAAACTGAGTTTGCCTCTTTGCTAGGAGAAGTGGCAGAAGATACAAGCAGGGGGAAGTACTGGACTAAACTTCAATCAATCACCACAGAAAAGCTTTTAAATAATTTTTGAGACTTGCCTTATAAATTAGTATATGGTCAATTTAAAAAAAAAAGTTCCATGAGTTATTTTAAAAGATTATATATCATTTATTTGGGAGAAGTTCAAAATTCAAAAATGCCTGTTATATCAAATTGCTAAATGCTGGATGTGAAACCACTAAATTAATGCCTCCATTATCAAGCCACGTATGCACAATTTGGTGCAATGTTGAATTTCCATCAGTACACCTGTCACATATGTAAATATTATCACATTTAAATTTTAAAAGTTTTAATCTTATTTTTAAGATGTGTTTAAACTACATATCTAAAATTGGTGATTTGCATGGATATTCAATATCATTAATTGATTATTTATCATTTGAAAAGTTTGAGAAACATTAGTCAAGGTAATTTGTTTGCTATTTAATTAATTCATCCAATAATATGTATAATAATATCCACAATGGTGTAGATACCAGTGATACAGAGACGGACCAAATAATTCCTCCAAAAGTTTACAGTAAATGAGAAAAACATATGAGTTAAGAAATGATTGCAATACAAAGTGATATGTGTTTCCACAAAGAAGACAGAAAACCTAGCTTAGCCTCTGGTCAAGAAGAGCTTCTTGCATGAGGGGACATTTGAGCTCAGCCTTATAATATAAATAGAAATTGGTAGTTGATGGGATGAATAGGGAATAGTGTGCATTCCAAGGGAAAAGATTCATGTTTGGGAAACAGCCAATAGTTTGGCATGGCTATAGTGGAGGCTTTGCAAAATCAGTTGCTTCTGTGTATAGCCAGTGAAGAGAACTGATCTTTTGTTGTTTTCTAGACTTTATTTTCAAACATGTCTCTAATATATTTTGAATTCAAATTAGAGCTCAATTTATTTTCCTTATTGACTTCTAATTTATATAGAATCTAATTCCCAGATTTAAGGCGGTTACATAGGCACGAATGCAGAGCAACTAAAAATGAAAACCAAACACATATCAGAATCAAGGAAGATGAAGGGGTGTACAACTATAGCAGCTCAAAAGGAGATGACAAGTTGAGGAATGACACACTAAATTTAGCTCTGAGCTTCCCAGAAACCAAGGCACAGAGGAATCCATTCTATAATTGAAAACCCATTCCACTTCTTCAGAGAAGTTACTCTTATTTTAAGGACTAGGTTTTCCTACCATGCCTGTGTAATAGGGTTCAACCTGCCATAGAAGAGAACCTATAAATGATTTGATCAATGTGCCCAGAGGCTGGCTGATTTTACTGAGGTGCTAAATGTTTCTGCACCCTAGTGATGGGCAGAGTTCCTCCCTACAAGGCCCCTGCCCCTGCCCTTGGGCAGCACGGCACCATCCACTTGCTCCTTCTTGGATTCCAAGAACTGGAATGAAGGACTGGTCACCAGCCAAGACCACGTCTCCCCAGGTGACTTCAGCATGCAAGTGCCAATTAGGACTAATTGGTCTCACATCTAATTCCAGGACCAGCCTCTGGTCAGCACCAGCAATTCCAGTGCCATGCCCTTCCTTAGATGCCGAGCCCAGCATGAAGCATCCTTTCTCTAGACTCTGTAATCCAATCTCTTTACTTTTATTCCCCCCAATCCCTGGGCATGACAGCTGCTTCCTGCAGTTATCAGCCTCCAGATGGCTGCAGCACTCCCTGCTACTTCTTCCAGCCTCCCAACACTAATTCGTTTTACCGGATCTCTTTTGTTAGCTAAGTCTATGCAAGCTTCAGTTTCTATGATTGGGAAGGGAAATGCAACTCACACAGCTATCCAGCTTCTGGAGGACAGTGAGCACTCCAGCCACAGTCTTGTATTCCACAGACCTGGCCTGGAAGGTGTTCATGCCACCTTCGTCTTCCGGGTTAAAATCAGAGCAGCTGAGGAAGCAAATGACAAGCGGCATCTCTGGGAGTACAGAATGGGAACAGGGAGAAATATGGTTTCCCTTCTGAGGCCGCAAAGGACTAGGGAAATCCAGGCAAAGGTAGGAGTAGAATAAAGGGCCTGTGGGTGGGAAACCTCTGCAGCTGGAAACCTGGCACCTGGTAGGAGCATTTCATGAGCCAATGGAGAAGGATGGAGTCAAGGAAGAGTACAGAACTCAAACTCAGGCCTCCCTGAGGCCAGTGTTACTGCTTCCAAACACCACGTTGCACCACACTATGCCCAAGAGTGTTAAAGGGCAATAGTTTTCTACATCACACAGTGTAATTCTTCAAGACCTCATAGTCTGCAAAATGACACGTGCAAAGTGAAAATGTACTGGGTCAGGCCACTGAAAACCTATGCTATTGTGTGACGAGACTCTACAAAAGATGATGGCAATCCTAAAGAAAACACTCAGCTCGTTTTAAGGACATGTCAACTTCCTAGGAATAAAGGAACTGCAATCCATAAGGTTTTACTTTAGAAGAATGCGTGAAGCTAGTATGACGGCAGCAGGAGTAAGAACAGGCCACGGCTGGAGACATGGAGTCAGAGGCGGGAGGGAAACCTCGTGATCAGAAGATGCTGGTACCAATGCAGTTGCACAGCACACAGACCAGAGATGGGGGACCCCACACACTGTCTGGTGTCAGTTTCTTAGAGCACTATAAGCACGCCGACGACAAAGCCTGTGGCCAAACCTAGCCAGGAGGAGTGGACGGGACATCCACCAGGGGAGCGTGCATCCCCCACATTTCTGAAGTGCCCGGCCGCTGTTACTTGGTGGCACAAAACAATCAAGTGCTTGCGGCGTGGCTGGGTACAGGCTCATGCCTGTAATCCCAGCACTTTGGGAGGCTGAGGTGGGCAGGTCACCTGAGGTTAGGAGTTGGAGACCAGCCTGGCCAATATGGCAAAATCCCGTCTCTACAAAAAATACAACAAATTAGCCAGGGATGGGCGCGTGCCTGTAATCCCAGCTACTCAGGAGGCTGAGGTAGGAGAATCGTTGGAACCCGGGAGGCGGAGGTTGCAGTGAGCTGAGATCATGCCATTGCACTTCAGCCTGGGAGACAGTAAGACTCCATCTCAAAAAAAAAAAAAAAGCCAAAAAACAAACAAACAAAAAAATAAAGTGCTTGGAAAAATCACATACAAACCAAAGCAACTCCACTTTAAACTGATGTCATTGTCTTATTCACGAATCACGTATGAGCTAATTTTCTTACAGAAAGACATTCTGCAGAACAGATAGTACATAATTAGAAACCCAAGCCCAGTGATCTTCTAAGTATGTCCCATTAAAATTAGGCTTTCAAATAAGTGGGAGTTCATTGACTTTTGATCTACACCTTCTCTTTGCTCACAGAATACCCTGGACACATCTTAATTGCTACCTTATAAACTTAACTCATTTAGTAGTAAGATTTCTTCTCTTGTCATTCTCCTCAATGGGCTCTGAGCTTCCTGGGCACAGGAGTCATGTAACATTCTTCTTGGTGTCCCCACCACCTTTCACAGGGCCAGGCAGAGAGGTATTTGGTAAAATGTTTGAAAAACTGACACATATATAACATGACCAGTCATAACATGTTTTAAGAAAAAATTAAAAGCAGTATCAGGATAGGATTAGCAAATCATAAGCCCAAACCCAAGTCTACATTGACGACAAGCCGAGGGAAATAAAAAGCAAGCAATGTTCCTGGATGGCACCGACAGGTTTCCTTAATTGCAATAGTGGAGAACGATGGAACAATGTCTCCGTTCAAGTGGAGACGGCGAAGCTCTCCCACCTGTTACTAACCCTTCTTATCTGGATGGAAGATGTGGCACCAGCCTCAGTGATGTTTTGAGGGTTTCAGTGCCAGCCTGGAAAACTACAACGCAGTCCACTGGAAAGAAAACTGATCACAGCTGTGGTGGCACTAGGTTTCCAGCAAGGCATCAGTGTTGTAAACATGTACCAAAGTCATGGAATTTTCTTATAAAAGATGCTGACCTCCCAACCCCTTTATTTAGGGTCATGTCTTCCCATGATCTGGAGGTGAAATGTGAACTGGAGATAATTATAGCAAATCTCTCAAAAGAATTATTTCCGAGGCCCAATACGTGAGCTAGCCATGCAGGTGCATCCCAGTGAGGCCACTTACATGAAATTGCGTTCATAGCTCAGCGATGCCCTCGCGAGGCTCCAATCCCACTACCTCATCTTTCTCCCTACTTGTTTCACAGGCCATGACTCTGTTCTCCCTCTTTTCCTTATTTCTCCAGTGAGCCATGCTCTCTCTTACCTCCAAGTTGCTACATGTGCTCTTTCCTAAGCCTAGAATTCTCTCCCCTGTGCATGCACTTTTCCTTACAACGTCCACTGTGAAAAGCTTCCTTCTGAAGGTCTGCCTTCCTCTGGACCCTATTTTTGGCCTCCTGAGCTAGATCACAGGCATTCCTCCTGCAGTGCCCCAGTGCTTTGTCCTTCTTTTCATTCCATGCTGTGTTCATTTCTAGGGCTGCCTTAAAGTACCACAGACTTGGTGGTTTAAA
Organism: Theropithecus gelada; assembly: GCF_003255815.1. Lineage (NCBI taxonomy): Eukaryota > Metazoa > Chordata > Mammalia > Primates > Cercopithecidae > Theropithecus > Theropithecus gelada. Next base: position 1,631,754 of record NC_037680.1, read on the forward strand.
GCAACAGAGATTTATTCTCTCATAGTTGTAGAATCTAGAAGTCCAAAACCAAGGTGTTGACAGGACATTCATTTCTTGAAGGCTTCAGGGGAGGACCCTTCCTTGCCCCTTCCAGTTTCTGTGTTGCTGGCAATCCTTGGCATTCCTCGGCTTGTAGACACATCACTCCAGTCTCTGGCCATCATCACATGCTGCTCTCCCCTGTCCTACCCCAGCAGACCACACTCTCTACTAGGATAAGGCTGGGGTCCACTGTATTCACTACTGGAACAAATGTGCTTACAATTCTTGGCACACTGTGAGTGCTCACGCAGTACTGACTTAATAAAGTCAAAGACTCCAATCCTAAGCCAATGTTTCTGAACAGGGGATCACTGCACAGCAGACCTCAAGATTCATAATTCAGTGATTCTGATGGTGAGAAACCCTACATGGAAACCCCAAGTCCAAGAGGTCAGGGGCGGGATAACACAGGAAAAGGTGGCAAAGACTAGAGCTCAGGGGAAAACTGGATCGAAATGGGTTGTCTCAAGTATTCAGAGAGCGCTTCACTCAGCAGGCATGAGCTGGCGAACGCTGCTCGTTCCAAGGAAGGGCCTGCTCAGGACTGTCCCCCTTGGTTGGCTCCCAGCAGATAGCCTCAAAGTCTTGTCTGATTTAGAGAGCTTTTGCCTGGCACCTTGGGCTAGCGGTGAGTTTCATCAGATGGTTTGTGCCAGCAGTGTGACGATAACAAATGCCTGTTTTTGTTTTCCTGAGGCCTTGGGACATGCAGTTTCAGTCAGTCCTTTGTGGGGCTGGAGTCTGCATAGCTACTGTCAGGTACACAGGGGCCACACCACATGCCTATGTGACTGACCCCCAGTAAAACTCAGGGCTCCAAGGCTCAGTGAGCTTCCCGAGCTGGGAGCATTTCACACGGCTTGTTGCACAGTGTTGCTGGGAGAGTGAAGCTTGTCCCCATGTGACTCGGGGACCTGGATGCTTGTGCCTGGCTCTCCCGGTCTTTGCCTTTGCCCTCTGTGGATTTCAATCCATATCCTTTTGCTGTGATAAACTGTAAGCACGAGGATAACAGCTTTTTCTGAGTCCTTGGGTCCTTTTAGAAAATTACTGGGCCTGAGGGTGGTCTTGGGAAATCTTGACAGAATGAGGAATAGCCAAGTGTGCCTAGCAGAGATGATTATGACGACCACAACGCTAGGCACATAGTAGGTGCCCAAGAAAACGTCAGCTGAATGACTGAGTGATGGAGGTGCGTCCACAGGTCACCTTTCTTGACACTGAGGATGGCTCAGGGTTTCTGTCAGACTCATCTCAAGGCCTCGGCTCACGGATGCCCTGCTCCTGCTTTTCCCAGGCTGAGATGGGAACTTACCCTCCACCCACAGCCCCATGTTCTCCTCTCTGCAAAAACTCCTTCTCCCATCCTCCCACCATGACAGCTTCTTGAAAGCAGGGGCCATAGCACCTCCTTCTGGGCCCAGTTAGTGCTGCATTTGGCTCCCAGAAGGGAGTCGTGGGAAGTCCCTCTGCCCGCCAGGGAGCCCTGGGAAGCTCCTCTGTTTGCCCTCAGATGGATTCTTCAGCTTTCTCTGTATTGGGGGTGGGTGGCCACCGTGGGCTGCGGGGCACTGGAGGTCATACAGCCAGAGAAAGGGAGATGCCAGGGTGTTTCAGCCATCTGCTTGTGCCAGGCAGTGCCCAGCCCTGAGGCCCTGGCTGAGCCCTATCGGTGGCTCCAATACCTGAGGGTGATCCCCGCAAGGCCCCAGCAACACAGCCTCTTTCCTCTGTTCCTTCAGACTAGTGGAGGAGGCAGTTGCCTTCACTGCCAGTCTCTGATTGCCTTGCCTCCTAAGTTGCAGGAGTTTAAGAACTGAGTGGTTTCTCCTCCTGTTTGGACCCTGACCACGTTAATCTCTAGGCTTGTAGGTACCTTTGGTTTCCTGTCAGGTGGCTACAGGGAGCAGAGGAAGAGCAGGGTTGTGGTTCAGAAGCAAAACCCTGGACCATGTTGCCCAGCAGAGGGAACACGTGGCCAGTCAGAGTGAATCTCACGCTGCAGAGAATACGGACTGGAGGAGGATTTTTCATTAATTCGTATCCCTTTAATGAGGATAGGTGTACATTCCGGGCATAAAGGAAGGCGTGGAGGTGAAAAGACACAAGGCAGGCCTGGGGCATGTGGCTGGGTGAGAACCACGTTCCTCGGATCCCATTCCTTGCAGGGTGATCCCATTCCTTGCAGGGTTTCTACTTAGGTTGGCTCAAGGGATGTTTTACAGTCATATTTTTATGCTCTGAAGACAAGGGGAGGCGTGCAGCCCTGTGGCAGCTCACACATGCTTTCACTAACCTGCAGGCTCATCTGGCAGGCACGGGGCAGCGCCCAGACCTACACGTCTCTGGTTCCCTTAGATGTCTTCCTTCACTTCTCCAAGACCTGGGCCGGGTGCAGATGTAGCACCATAGCCAAAGAGCTGGGTTCTCCCACAGGTCACCCACAGCATAGAGGCGGGAGGTGATGGAGGCAAGCATGCATCCCTGCGTGTCCTGCCTGGTGCCAGTTGCCCTTGACCTCGTCCACACCCAGTTTTTTGTTTTCCTCCCCTGCTATGCCTGGCTAACCTATAGGTGGGTAACCTCAGGCTCAGAGCTGGATGCAGAGGCAGCACCCTCCCCAGCCTGCACCCACCCTGCATAAGGCCTAGTCCTGTGACAAATCCCTTACTCGATGTCACCTCTAGTGCCTTTGCTTCTTGGATTGACTCCCTGGCTGATACAACATGGGGGAACTGTGTAATTGGGTGAGAGTGGGGGGCCTGGAGTAGAAGAAGGAATTAAAGCTGCACAGAGAGGCAATAAGCAGGTCTGGGCCCCGGAGGGCACAGCTGTTTCCTCAGCTGCCCTTGGCTCTGTGCAGTAAGGACCTTGACAACCTGGGCTCTTACCTCTCCCTCCATGCGCAGATGCGGAGCACAAGCCCCCACCAGAGAGTGCCAGGACCACTGGTGTGGCCACTACCAAGGACTTCCCACAGCTTCGACGGGGCCCAGGAGAGGAATCATGACAGAAGAAGGCAATTGTGGAGTCGCAGCCCTCGCCCATAAGTTCTACTTAACCTCAGAAATCACTCAGAGTCCGTAATTGATGAGCTCTGTCAGCCTGCACGCTCCCCCACTGCCAATGAGCTCTGCTTGGAAAGGTTGACTTATTTGTGTTTTATGGCTTATTTTGTGGTGAAGAAAAATCAATACAGGCGTTCATTTTTACATTTTAAGTGTGCCAGGCGAAATCAGAGCATTCTCAAACCTATGCTTTACACCCTTTATTTCCAAAGGTGAACAGGTGCAAATGAAATTAAACTTTGACTTGGAAATTACCCACAGGCTTTTTTTTTTTTTGCCTCAAGCTCTGCTCCTTAAAGCAAAGCTGACTGGAGGGAGGCCTGGTCTGTGTTGCTGGCGCTCCTGCTACAGGCCGGGCTGGAACGCTGTGCAGGGTGCCCAGCTCTATGACCTCCCACACTGTGCCCACTTCTCTCCAAGGGTGCTACATTCAGGGAGCAGCACAGAGGGCCTGTTACTGGCCTCTGTATCCAGGAGTGGACCTGTTGGGTCTTTTGCAAAGCAGCCTCTCTGTAGCAGCCACGCTCCCTTCCCTGTAACACTACTGCCTTGTGCAAAACTGGAGCAGAGTAAGGGAGGAAATACTCATTGTTCTGCTCTTTGGAAATATTTACTGAGTAGCTGTTCTGTGCCAGGCACCAGGCCGTGTGCTCTTCAGAAGCTAACCTCACAAGGGGAGAGAAAGGGCCTCTCCTCCACCCTCCTTGCAAGCTCCGATTCTGCATTTTCTGTCTCTGTCTTTATCTCTTTGTTCTAGTCCATAAGCTCAAGTCACACCATTTTAAACTAGATGCATGGGCCCACCAGCCCCTGCACCCTCTGTCCCCTGCCTCACACCGTCCTCAACTCACTCTCTCCTGCCACTCTCAGGCCACCCTGAAGCTGTCTGTGCTCAGTGGCCCAGCATTCCTGTCTCACCTCCTCTGGGCAGCACCTTGAGTCCCCAGGGCCCTTCACTCGCCCTCCCTGCCACAGTCTTCCCTGACCTCTTTTTTGCCTAGTACAGTGGATCTTTCGGACACCAGTCGCCTTCCTATTTTTGTGACAGCGAGTATGGCTGAACTTCCTGCTTGAAGCCTTGGTTGTCTGGGCTCCACTGCGTCATGGTCTCTGCTGTACCTTTCCCCTGGCCCGTCTTTCATCTCCTCTCATGGCTTTCATCTCCTCTACCTGTCTCTTAAATGCTTACTCTCTTGGGGATTTCACTTCCACCCTTCTTCCCTTCTCCTTCACTCTGGGTGATTTAATTCACTCTCAGAGCTCCAACTAAAGAACTGTTGGAGGCCGGGCGCGGTGGCTCACGCCTGTAATCCCAGCACTTTGGAGGCTGAGGCGGGCGGATCATGAGGTCAGGAGATCGAGACCATCCTGGCTAACATGGTGAAACCCCGTCTCTACTAAAAACACAAAAAATTACCCAGGCGTGGTGGTGGGCGCCTGTAGTCCCAGCTACTTGGGAGGCTGAGGCAGGAGAATGGCTTGAACCCGGGAGATGGAGCTTGCGGTGAGCCGAGATTGTGCCACTGCACTCCAGCCTGGGCGACAGAGCGAGACTCCATCTCAAAAAAAAAAAAGAAAGAACTGTTGGAGTGTGGACAATTCTTTGGTCAATATTTCCAGTCCTTATCTCTCCTGTGGGCCAGGGGCTTGTTATCAGAGCTCAGACTGATGTGTCAGCTCCCTAGGAAACAGGCTCTGCTGAACACCATCCTCCTCCTTCCCTGGGTTCTTCATGGCATGACTGGCACAGCCATCTGAGTAGGCTTATGAGGCTTGGGATAGGGATGCATGGATGGGCTAAGATTCTCTATGCGATCGTATAAGTCATGAATGATCTCGACCATACGTAGAGAAAAGTTACAGAGGGACAAAAATGAGTAAAGCCAGAACGCTGGCTTCAAAGTGCCTGTGAACAGAAGGAGACAGAGCAGGGAGGGGACAACGAAAGGAGCTGAGGGAGGACTGGGACTCTGGGGCTGGGGGAAGAGGAGATTTCAAGAGGCAACATCTGGGTGCTGCCCGGGGCTGCCCTAGAGTTGGAGGCAGGCCCGAGTGCCGAGAGTTCTTTGCCCCACTTTGCTTTACCTAGAGAGAGTCGTGTTGCAGGCCCAGCCAGGGAGAAGGTCAGTTCCACATGGGGGAAGGCGGTGGCACCATCACAAGTTGAATGTGAATTTTATATTCTCACCTTAGAAAAGTGTAGATCTCCGGAAAGTATCTCACAATCCCAGAAACCGACCACCTCCCTCTGTGAGTGACCTCCCCCAGGGCTGAGGGAGCGGAGCTGAGTCTCATCTCACCGGCAGACGCACAGCACACTACCTGAAGTGGGACAAACGCATCCCGACACTCGGCTTAGACACCCAGGACTTGTGCATATGGCAAAACTGGGCAGATGCCCTTCTGCTGAGCAGGCCCTGCCTCTCCCATGACACAAAGAAGGAGTCGGATTCTTCTCGTTGCTCATTCAACCAGCCCCAGCCCCAGCCCCAGCCCACCACCATTACACCTCTCTCACTACTTACTCTGAGATGGCCGTCTCCATTCACCAACAAGACATGGAGGAGGGGAGGGCCAGTCATGGCTTCTTGCTTCCTGGGGGAGGTATATTCAATAGAAATGTGCTGGCTGATTGCAGACCAGGAGATCCTGATGTCCCTGCACACTGGGCAAGCACCTGCTTGTTTCCATTGTTTCAGAAGACCTGCCCATGAGGCTTGGAAAACATTCTCTCAATCAAAAGGCACCACAACCACAGAGGATCATTCCACGACATCCTGACAACTGGGCCAGGATCCTTGACATACAGACGAAGAGGGGATTTTGAGAGTATCCAGATGAAACAAAAGATGGGACGAGCGGACCCCACAACCTGGCTGTTGAACTGGCTAGATCGCCTCTAGTTTAAGGTTTGATAAATTACAAAACAATGCAGTTCCTAAGATGGTAAAACAAGGGATATGGGGGAAATAGAAACTGGTACTTTTAGAAAAATAGTCAGCTTTTCTTTCTTTTATTTTATTTATTTATTTTTGAGACGGAGTCTCACTCTGTTGCCCAGGCTGGAGTGCAGTGGTGCGATCTCGGCTCACTGCAAGCTCCGCCTCCTGGGTTCATACCATTCCCCTGCCTCAGCCTCCCGAGTAGCTGGGACTACAGGCGCTCGCCACCTCGCCCGGCTAATATTTTGTATTTTTAGTAGAAACGAGGTTTTACCGTGTTAGCTAGGATGGTCTCGATCTCCTGACCTCGAGATCCGCCCGCCTCAGCCTCCCACAGTGCTGGGATTACAGGCTTGAGCCACCGCACCCGGCCAATGTTCAGCTTTTCTTTTCGGTTTTGTTTTCTGTTTTTTGTTTGTTTGTTTGAGACGAAGTATCGCTCTGTCGCCCAAGCTGGAGTGGAATGGTGCGATCTCAGCTCACTGCAACCCCCGCCTCCCAGGTTCAAGCAATTCTCGTGCCTCAGCCTCTCTAGCAACTGGGACTACAGGTGCATGCCACCACGCCCAGCTAATTTTTGTATTTTTAGTAGAGACAGGGTTTCATCATGTTGGCCAGACTGGTCTCAAATTCCTAGCCTCTAGTGATCCGCCTGCCTTGGCCTCCCAAAGTGCTGAGATTACAGGCATGCGCCACTTCTCCCTGCCTGTGCAGCTTTTCAATAGGCTGAACGAAAGGAGATCCTGTGGATCTGAACAAAGTATTCCAGAGAGAGAACAGGTTGACCTTTTTAAAACAACAGGATGAGATAACAGGGAAGAGCGGGGAAATCCTTAAGAGCACCAAGCAATGGACACATGTTATCAAAGAACATACATTAGAGGGAGTGTAAAGCGATCGTGACACTGGGGAAAACTGTTTGATGTGGAAAACAAGCCGGCTTGGCTCTTTCATAAGGAAGAGTTAAAGCACAAATGCAGAGAGATGACTGGGGACAGATGAGAGCCCTGCGGGACAAAGGGCAGAGTGCTGACCCAGCAGTCGGAGATCCTCCCAGGACTAATCCAGACAACTAAAGCAACGTCAGTTTTCTAAAAACGGCAAAAGGTTGAGCATGCAAATCGAAAAGAGCATTTTAATTCTAGGCCCCGAATACATTCTGACAACCACTTGTGTTAAAGATTTTTAGCAGAGAAAATCCCTTCAGTAACTCAGGCAGACACGGAAATACAGATAACCTCCAGAGGAATAAGACCGAGGCTGGCCCAGCCCTCTCTGCACAACAAAGCCTGGAAGAGAAGACAGCACAGGCCATGGGGTCCTGTGCTGCAGCCAGGAGCCCCAGGTCCCAGCCCTAGGTCCCAGTCTGGTGTGCTTCCATTTGAAAGGGCATTCTCAGATATGCGGGAGTTCAAAATTACACCACCCATATAAGTTCAAGGCTGGAATTTGGAATTGTCTTTAGGTAAATGTTGAAAAGCACAAGAATCATAACAAAAAAAAATGAATGTGCATTTCTGCTTCCACTCTTCTGCGGCACTGGCCAACTAGTAAACAGGAAACATACGTGAAAAAGTGTTTTCAGTCATTGAAGAAACAACACAAAAACATGATCAAGAAGAAAAAGAAAACCTGGATGGTCTCTACGACTGCTCTAGTCTTCTGCGTGAAGATACTTTCCAGATAATAAACACCACGGCGAGGGCACACCAGGCAAAACACTGCAGTTTCACTGTATTGAGAATACAAGAAATGGAACTGGAAGGTGGAGGTGGCTGAAAATCACAGGGCAAAGTAATGGATAAGATGGCATAAAAAGAACTCTGTAAAAATAAATGGAGTCATTCTGAGTTTTTTTGCTGAATACTAAGCTACACCTGGGTTGCATAAAATACCATAAGGCCATTAAAAAACACGACTGGAGGCCGAGGCGGGCAGATCACGAGGTGAGGAGATCAAGACCATCCTGGCTAACACGGTGAAACACTGTCTCTACTAAAACTACAAACAAAAAAAAAATTAGCTGGGCGTGGTGGCGGGCGCCTGTAGTCCCAGCTACTCGGTGGCTGAGGCAGGAGAATGGCGCGAACCCGGGAGGCGTAGCTTGCAGTGAGCCGAGATCGTGCCACTGCACCACAGCCTGGGGGACAGAGTGAGACTCCATCTCAAAAAAAAAAAAAACCAAAAACCAAAAACAAAACAAAACAAGCAAACAAAAAATACTACTGGGTTGATAAAAGCTGAAAAGTTCCTAGATCTTACCTCCTGCTTGGAGAAATTTGAGTTCCAAACAGTCGAATTGCAGATACTTTGTAAAACATTCAGGACATTCTGTGAAAACTCAGAAGGACCACATCTTAGCAGTGATAATAACTACACCTATAGCACAGACTGCTCTAAACCTGATCGGACAAGATTTTAAAACATGCCTCAACAGAAACAAATTGACCCAAAGGAAATTAACAGTTAGCTAAAAATATTAAAGTCAAAAAAACTTTTTAAAAAGACAAAAAATCCTGATGCTCAACAAGATGCTCAGCATCAATAATAAAATTACTAGACATGCAAAGAAGCAGGGAAACGTCATTCATAACCAGGAGAAAAAACATGAAAAGAAACAGACCTAGAAATAACATAGGTGTTGGAATTAGCATAAAATACTTCTAAAAATCTGCTTCAAATATCCTTCAAGATTTAAAGGAAAACATGCTATAGTAAGGGAAGAGAGAGAAAATATAAAAAAGAAGCAAATGGAATGTCTGGAGATGTAAAACAGTACAATATATTAAGTAAAATATTTAACAAATGGGCTTAACTTACACACTAATCTAAGAAAAGATTAGAAAAGTTTAAAACGTTGCAATAGAAACTATCCAAATGAAGCACAGGGACTTTTTTCTTTTAAACATGAACAAGGACTCAGTGACTCTGGGACAATCTGAAGTAGTGTGACGCGTGTAACTAGAAGTCAAGAAAAAAAGAAGGGAAGAAAAAAATTATACTCCAGTAAAAAAAAAACAGAATTATTTCCAAATTTGATAAAACTATAAACTCATAAATCCAAGGAGATTGATGAAACCAAAGTAGGGTAAACACAAGGAAAACCATACAAACGCACATCATAATACAATTGCTGAAAACCAGTGTGAAATAGAAACTTTTAAGGAGCCAGAGGAAAAAGATACATTACATTTCGGGGGACAAAATAAGAACAACCAAAATCTTCTCTCCAGAAACAATGCAGGCCAGAGGACAATATAATTGCATATTTATAGTGCCAGTTATAAAAATGAATTGGAATTATATTTACAGAAAAACGTAGTCGTAAATAACAACGAAACAAAAACGTTTTCAAAGAAACAAAATACTGAGGAATTTGTAGTCAGCAGACCTGCAATACGAGAAACATTTAAAAAGTTTTCAGATTGAAAGAAAATAATTCCAAGGAGAAATTAGGATCTTAACAAAAAATGAGGAATGTCATAAATGCTAAATATGTATATAAAGTAAAAAAAACTGTATGTAAGACATAAACATAAAAGATACTTTTTCATAAGTTCACTTAAGAAAATATAACTGACTGCTTTAAGCAAAAATAGTTAATAATCTTTCGTAGCATTTATGTCCTATGTAGAAGAAAAATATCTGAAACAATTTGCAATGTTTAGAAAAAAATATATAATTTAAAAAATATATACATGAACTGGTGTCATTTTATTTGAAGGAAGACTTTGATATATTAAAGAGGCATATTATAAAATATTAAACAACTACATTAAAATAAATGAATGAGCAAAGAGGTCCAGCCAATAAGTCACTAATATAAATAAAATAGAATGTTAAAAAATACTCAATTCAAAAGAAAGAAGGGAAAGAGCAAGGAGAGTTCAAAAGCAGATTAGAAAAAAATACCAAGGTGGTATTAATTACATTCTATGCAAATTGTTACAATATCCCAGTTAAATGAAAAGGATTCAAACATTGACTAATAGGGCAAGATCAGCTCTATGCTATGTGAAACAATATACTCTAAATATAAAGAAAGAGTATAGACTAAATAAAAGAATGTGAACCTAGAATAGTAGGTAAAGACTGATCATAAGAATTGTGAAGGACCTATAATATTAACATCAGGCAAAGCAGACTTTTAAATAAGAAATGTTACCAAAAATATAGAGGAAGATTTTATGACATAATGGTCAATTTATCAAGAAAACATAACAATTCATGATCTATAGGCACCAAATGACAAAGGTTTGAAATCCAGGAAGCAAAAACTGATATAACTGTAAGGAGACAGAAAAATTCAGTTATAATGGCACCTGTTAACACCACACTTTCAGGAATTGGTAGAACAAGTAGAAAAAAAGATAGTAAGGAGACAAAAGCTTTGCATAACAGTATCTACCAAGCTGGTCTACTTGAGATATACAGAGTATTCTCCTAACAATAGCAGAATATTCACTGTTCTTTCAAGAGTAAATAAAACATTCACCAAGAAGATAATATCTTGGAATTTAAAACATGAGTGTGGAAGGTATAGCTTTAATGTTACATTAGAAATGAAGAAAAGTATTAAAGCAATGACCAAAACTTCTACTTTAATAAGTTAGAAAAATAGCACATGAAACACAAAATAAATAGAGAAAAGGAAATAATAACATAATAAAAAATCTGTTTTCTATTAGTAGAAAAGAGAGAAACAATAGAGAAAATCAAATGACAGATGTTTTGTTATAAAAATCATTAAAATTGATAAACATCTAGCTAGACCGATCAAGAAAATATGAAAGAACAAAAATCTTCAATATTAGGAATGAAGAAAAGAGGATCAATATATCAGGTATTAAAGGAACAATAAGGGGATATTATTAATAACGTTATGCTGACAAGTTTGACAACACAGATGAAATGGTCTAATCCCTTGAAAATATTCTTACAAAAATATGAAGCAGAAAAGCTGACTAGACATATTTTAGGTAAATATTTGTGATTTTAAAAATTCCCAAATGACATTTTGGGCTGGATGATAGACAGACAAACGGAGAGAATTCCCACAAAGAAAACTCCAGGATCAGTTGACTTCACTGATGAGTTATACCAAATATTTAAGGGGGAAATAATTAACAATTCTACATGATATATTTTTAGAAAATAAAGATGGAAGAAACACTTAATTCTTTTTATGAAGACATTATTACTCTAATATAAAACATTTGAAGACAAGAATACTAATTATCAATGCATCTAATGAAGATACACACAAAAATCTTTTTAAAAATTAGGAAATAAGATTAATGACACATCATGACTAACTTGAGTTTATTGAAGAAATGCAAAGGTGGCTTAATATTTTAAAACTAGTCATTGTAATTTACCCTATCAACAGAATAAAAAGAAAATTCACACCACAGAGGCAAAAAAATGGCAATCTAAAAAATTCAGCACCAATTCATTATAAAAGCTGTCAGAACACTGAGAACAGAAAAGACTTTTGTAACTTGATGAAGAGCATCTTCAAAAACGCTTTAGCTAACATCATACTTAATAAAAATGAAAGACAGCAATTTTCTCCTAAAATTGGCAACACATGCAAGAACGTCTGTAATCATCACATGTATTCAACATTGCAACCCCAATCAACATTCCAGCAGACTTTCGTACAAACTGACAAGCTTTCCCCCAAATTTATATGGAAATTCAAGGATCTTAGAATATCCAAAAACTGTTTTTAAAAGAAGAACAAAGTTGAAGGACTACATTACTTGATTTCAAGACTTACTTTAAAGCTGTATAACAAAAGTAGTGTGACTTTTGTGTAAGAATAGACACAGTTCAGTGGATCATGAATGATTTTTAACAAAGGTTTTAAGGTATTTCAATAGAGAGAGAATAGCTCTTTTAGAAAATGCCTAGACTATGGAATATCCATATGGAAGAAGAAATAAACTTTTACACTTAACTCAGAGCATATACCATATTTATTTTTAAAGAATTTTATGTAGAAATGCAAACTGAACCTATTAAACTTCTAGGAGAAAATTGCAGAGAAAATGTTTAGGACTTTCCATCAGCCCAGGGATTTCCAGATAGTACCAAAAACTACACATCAAAAGAGAAAAGGAAAGATAAAATAGAATTCATTGAAATTGGAAACCTCTAGAAAATTATAATCAGGATGAGATACACTACATGCTTATTATTCTAACAAATAGGGGGGAAAAAATCTAACAAACCAAAAGCTGCTGAGACTGCATAGCAACAGAAACACCCATTAATTGCTAGTAGTTACGTGAATTGGGGCAGTGATAGTAGAAAATCGTTTGCCAGATGCTTGTGAAGTGAAGTACACACTCACCATACGACCCAGAGCTCCCCTTCCTTGGTATTTACCCTAGTGAATTGGAAACATGTGTTTATATCCAAAAAACCCAGTACACAAATCTTATAGAAGCTTCATTTATAATTTTCAAAACCTGAACACCACCAAGCTATCCTGCAAAGGGTGAATAGATGAACCATGATACCTCTAAAAAATAGAATAATACTAAACAATTAAAAGGTACAAAAAATTGGCTCATGAAAAACAAGTATGAATAATAAATACATTTTCTAAGTTTAAAAAACACCATACCAAAAGGCTACATATTGCATTTTTACATGATTACATCTATACGGCATTCTGTGAAAGGCAAAACAATAGGAATGGAAAATAGGTCTGTGGTTGGCAAGGACTGGAAAAAGAAAAAGATGCTGACTTCAAAGGGGCTACAAAATGGAATTTTCAGGGTGATGGAACTGTTCTGGGTGGTCCCGCGAAGGTGAATACCTAACTATGCCCTCATCAACCTCCCCACAATGAGAAGTAAATCTGTCCCTATTTGCCAGATGACATGATTATTTACATAGAAAATCACAATCTACTGAAAAAAAAAAAAAAAATACCCCTCCTGGAACTAAGCAACGTTGCAGGATATAAGATTAGCATGCAAAAACCAATTGTATGCCTATATACGAACAATGCACACAGGATAAGAAAATTTTAAAATAGCACTTAAAACTGTAAATCTGCCAATCTAACACACATGGAAATATTTAGGTGTATATCTAATACAACATGTACAGAATTTATATGCTGAAAACTACAAAATACTGATGAAAGAAATCAAATATCTAAATAAATGTAGAGAAATATGATGTTCATGGATTTGAAAAGTCAATACAGTAAAGATATTGTTTCTTCAATATTTCCATACAATTCCAATAAAAAAAAATCACAGAAAGATCTATTTGAAAGTATAGTTGAGGTTATTTTAAAATGTATATGGAAAGAAAAAAATTAGAATAGCTATAAAAATTGTGAAGGAAAAAAATAAAGTGAGAGGAATGACTCTACCCAATTGCAGCTACTATACAGATCTAGCAATCATATCTGTGTGCTATTAAAGGAGAGATGCACAAATAGATTAGTAAAACAGAGTAGAGAACCAGATACAGACCTGCACAAGTATGTCCAACAGTTTTTAATATGCAAAGGAATTCAATGAAGGAAATAAATGGTGGTACAGCAACTGAATAATCTATAGGCAAAAACAAAACACAAAGAACACCCAACTCCAAAATCAAAAGACAAAATTGCAGCCTAAATTTCACACCTATACAAAACTTAACTCAAATTAGATTATAGACTTAAAACATAAAACCATAAAACGTTAAGGAAAAAAAGAGTAGAAAATCTCAGATCTAAGGCTAGGCAAAGAGCTCTTAGACTTGGCACCAAAAGCATGACCCATAAAAGGAAAACCAAAAGACTATCAAAATTAAAAACTTTTGTCTGGCAAAAGACTCAGTTAAGAAAATGAAAGCACAAGGTACAGACTGGAAGAAAATATTTGCAAACCACATACTTGACAAAGAACTAGGATCTAGACTCAATAAAGAACTCTGAAAAGTCAACAGTAAAATAACAAATAATCCAATTTGAAAATTGGCAAAAGGTATGAATATGCATTTCATCAAAGAGTGTATGAAGATGGGTAACAAGCAAATAATCACATGAAAAGATGTTTAACCTAGTTAGCTGATTTGGGAAATGCAAATTAAAACCACAGTGAGATATCATTACAAATCTCTCATATGGCTAATGTAAAAATGGCAGATCAAATACTGAAAAAGATGCAGAGAAACTGAATCACACATGTATTGCTGATGGGAATGTAAAACAGTGCAGCCACTCTGAAAAACAGCTAAGTAGTTTTTTAACAACTAAATATGTAACAACTACCAGTTAAGTAATTGCCTTCTTCAATGTTTTTCCCAAATAAATTGAAATTGATATTCACCCAAAAGTCTATACATAAATGTTTCCAGTAGCTTTTTTCTTAATAGTCAAAAACTGGGATGAACCCAGATGTTCTTCAATGAGCGAATGATTAAAATAATCTGTGCTATGTCCGTACAATGGAAATAAAAAGGAACAAAGTATCGATGCATGCAACAAGTTGAATGAAACTCCAGGGAATTGCTCTAGATAACAACAACAACAAAAAAAACCCAAAATATTGCATACTTCATGACTTCACTTATAAAACATTCTTGAAAAACAAAATTATGTAAACGGAGAATGGGTTGGTGGTTGCCAGTGTTTATGGGGAAGTGGGAAAAGGAGGCTCATGTGGGTGTGACTATATGACATTCTTGTGGTGATGGAATGTTCTGCATTTTGACTGTATCAGTGTCAATATCTGGTTGTGATATGGTGCTATGGTTTTGCAAGATGTTACCACCGAGGAAAATTGGGTAAAGTAGACCCAAGAATTGTCTTTATTATTTATTACAACTGCATTTGAATTCATCTACAGTTACTGCAAAATAAAATTTTAGATTAAAAAACTTGATGGCAGGAAATGTATAAAATTGTACACCACAAGGAGTGAATTTCTGTATGCAAACTGGGAAAAATCCCACAAACCAAGGTGTCAGGAGATTCTCAGGCAGGATGCAGACTGGGACAAATGAATGTAACTGTATTAGAAATGTATGATATAATCTCACTCAAGGGTCGAAGGGTTTGGGGGATAAAGGAGCTGGCCTCAATAACTTTGGGAAATAGTGTTTGGCTGGATACTCTGAGATTCAAGACAAGAAGAATTTACATAAATTCTGTACTCTAGTTGATAAATGTTTCTCATACCAGTACAGGTTAGCAATTCTGAAACGACACTACATGTATCCAAGGGTTGAAAAAGAAGTCAATAAATTGTGTATAGTGAGAGCCAGATTATGTCAGGAAAAGAAGTTACAAGCAAGCAGGGCAGAAAAGGCTAGAATGAATCTTTTGGCATTTTCGTATAGTCATAGATATCACTATTAACTCATATTTATTTTAATATATGTACACATAACAAGATACATAAATATATGCACTCGTAAATAAATATACAGGTATATACATTTTTTAGGTCTGTCTGCTAAACTCTGTCTGCTCAGAGAGCCTCAAGGCAGTGATACCCAGTAACAATAAGCAAATGAAGAGCAAATCAAATAAGCCAATGAAATCTTGATTTCTAAATACCATGTTCCTCTAAAAGGAGTTAGAGTTTCTTGGAGAAGTAGATGATTTGAGGGGTGGAACTGAAGAAATACAAAATAAGCCTGAAGCATCTTGTGCCAAAAACTCAGAAAATGCTTTTTAAAAGGGGTGTGGTTGGGCATAGATGCCAAACTGAAATCAAAGACCAAAGTTAAAAACTTGGGCAACAAAATAAGTAACGTATTTTGGGGTTATAACTCAGAGCAGAAAATAAAAACACATGACTGTGTGCTAATTTAATTGATTGAATATATAAATTGAGACAAGGAACAAATCTTCCTTACAGAAGCATTTCAAATAATAAATGTAAAAAGAATCAGGGACATAGAAAACCACCATTAGACTACAATTGTAATAATTGCTGCAGGCAAGATCCAGTAAGGAATTCTAAAATTAGACAGGTAAACTTTAAGAAGAAACAGGATAGTACCATAGCTTCAAAGTGTTACAAACATGTGTTAATTACTCTAATGGTTTTAACACGAGTCCACAAATTATTTCCTATGCCTCCCTCCAAGAGGTAGAGCTTAATTCCACTGACCTTGAGTGTAGGCTGGTCTTAGTGACTTATTTCTAATAAGTAGAGTATGGAAAGGAAAAAAAGGTGTAACTTCCCAGTGGAAGAAACTGGTGGAGAACACATTAACCACGGGGTCAAGGTTAGCATCACCAGTAATGAGCCTTCCTCATATCATGTGTCACTGCTGTGACAGGATGTGATGGGCACTTCACCTCTGTAGTATTCTTCCCCAAATTCTATATCCCCCATCTACGCATAAGAAAATATCAGGCAAACGCAAATTGCAGTGCGTACTACAAAATACCTGCATTTTAAATGTGTCACAATCACCAAGAAACAACAGAGACCCTGTCACAGATGGGAGGAGACTAAGGAGGCATGGTGATGAAATGCGATGTTGTCCTGGATTAGATCTTTGAATGGAAAAACAGACCCTAGTGGGACAAATGACAAATGTGAAAAACTATAGTTAATAGTATTGCATCAATGTTAGTTTTCTCTTTTTTAGTGTTGGTAAATCGGACTTCGCCAAAATTAAAAGACTCGGTCTTGAAAGGTATCTTTGAAGAGGCAAGCCATAGAGTGAGAGAAAATATTCTCAATACATATATCTTACAAAGAACTTGTATCCAGAATAGATTGAGAATTCCTAGAACACAATAATAAGAAAGCAAAAATAATGGGAAAAAAGTTGAAGAAACAAATTAGTAAAGAAGAGGTATAGACAGCATAAAAGCACATAAAGATACATTCAGCATCATTAGTCACCAGGAAATGAAAAATGGAAGCAGTGATGGCAGTGGCAGCCCATCTGGACTGGCTGTTGCCATCATGCCGGCTGCAACAGGGAGACACAGCAGGGCTGCACGCTCCACGGAGCCTACAGGAGCTGGTGACTAGTGGGAGCCCTGTTCCTTCTGAGTTGGGGTTCCCGGTTGCCACTGCAGCTGCTCAAGCCACGGCTGCAGACCGAGGCATCCCTGTGCTCTTGAGGCCCAGGAGCAGGTGGGAGCCCTACCCTCCCAGGCACAGACTGCAGCCGCCCACACCGCAACTGTGGATCCAGGCACCTTTGCACCCTTGGGGGCCCAGGAAGACTGCCTGCTCCCATGGCCTGGCTTATCCCTGCCATTGGCACCTGCTCCGATCTCAGAGCAAAGTCAGGGCTGAGCCTGGGAGCTGTTGCAGCCCAGCCAAGTGTGCACAAGCTCAGGGCACTGCTGACATGCCGGCCCCCTGCCACCTTGGCCCCTTCCCGACTTGGGCACTGATGAACATAGGAGCAAAGTCAATGGGGTGCTGAGGGCAGCTCAGCACTGGCCTGCAGTGTTGACACCATGCCTGGACACCATGACTGACAGGAGGAGGCGAACATGTTCCTGGGCAGAAGGGGGCAGGTCCCCAGTGAGGCCCCACCTTCAGGCCAGGGAAGACCTGAAGACTGGCATCAGGACTGCCAGTCCTGCAGACCAAACTGGGAATATATGGTGGCTTTTCCAGGCCTACCCATGGCCGCCCATGGACCAGTCAGCAAGAACTTCCTCCCCTCTGAGGCCCATAAAAGCCCTGAGCTCAGTCAGAGTTGAACAGTCAGGATGACCAGCTTCAGAGAGGAGCCACTGTCTCCGCCCCACTGAACTCTTGTCGGGATGACTTGCCTACAGAAAGGAGAGACCCTCTCCGCTAGGAGCTGAACACTCCTTAGGATACCCTGGCTGTGGAAGGAGCTGCCCCCTGTGGGTTTCCTCTGAGCTGTTATATTGCTCAATAAAACTCCTCTTCATCTTGCGCACCGTCCACTTGTCTGCGTACCTCATTCTTCCTGGTTGCAGGACAAGAACTTGGGGCCCACCGAATGGTGGGCCTAAAAGAGCTATAACACAAACAGGGCTAAGACATGCCCCTTCCTCACCACGTTGCAGGCAAAGATAAGGAAGGAAGAGCTGTGGCCCTTCAGGGAGTCCAGACCTTGGGGCCCTGTGGTTCCTGGTGTCTCTAAGCTTCTGGGCACCACCGTCTTCCCTGGTACCAGCTGTGGAAGTTGCATGTGGTGCACCTGGTCCGGCTGCAGCCTCACAGAGAGCAGGTGCCCATGCTGGCACCTGGAGCTGCCTGCCCAGCTGCAGCAGCTGGCGTGCCTGACTGTTTGCGGTGGCCCAACCCCACACTTGCTCACACATCCCTCATTGTTCCACGCTTGACTCACCCTCGGCAGGCCTGGAACCCAGGCCAGTAGAGTGAGCTGAGTGCAGCCTGCCACGCTGAATGAGCAAAATGAGCCCAGTGGGCCTGAACAAAACTCAGGCAAAAGTGCCACTGGCCACAGAGATTTCTGGCCAGGAAAACGACACCCCAGAGATCTTGTAACGCCAGTATACAATGTAGTAACACATCTGGAGCAACAACTAAAATTAAAATGGAGGTTTTAATACCAAATGTGAGTGACAGGCAGAGGACCTGGAACTGTCATATATTGCTGGTGGGAATGAAAAATTGTGCAAGTACATTGGAAAGCAGTTTACCAATTCCTTATAAAGATGAATATACATTTAACATTGAACGCAGTAACTTTCCCCTTAGATATTAACCCAAGAGTAGTAAATTTTAAAAAGCCAGTCAGAGAGAGAGAGAATACTGTAAAGTAATATTTACGTGAAGTTCTAGACCAGACGAAACTAAACCATGGTGTAGGATCCTATCAGTGGTTTCTTGGAGTGGGAGGTAATGATCAAAGGGGCATGAGAGAACTTTGTGGGTGATGGAAAAGTTGTCTATTTTTTATTGTTTTAGAGTTTTCATGGATGAATAGATTTGTGAGTATTCACTTAATTACACTTAAACGAGTGCATTCTACAATATATAAATTATTACGAATACAGTTAATTTTAAAAAACAAAACATTTGTATGTCAGTTTTTTGAATGGGACTATTTCTTGCAAGACTTTTCCCCAGAAGAAAATGCATGCAATATGGCCAGGTGCAGTGGATCACGCCTGTAATCCCAGCACTTTGGGAGGCCCAGGCAGGCAGACTGCTGAGGTCAGGAGTTCAAGACCAGCCTGGCCAACATGGCCAAATCCCGTCTCTAGTGAAAATACAAAACTTAGCCAGGTATGGTGGCACACACCTGTAATACCAGGTACTCAGGTGGCTGAGGCAGGAGAATCACTTGAATCCAGGAGACAGAGGTTGCAATGACCCGAGATCACGCCACTGCACTCCAGCCTGGGCAACAGAGCGATATTCCATCTAGGAAAGAAGGAAAGGAAAGGAAAGGGAAGGGGAGGGGAGGGGAGGGGAGGGGGAAAAGAAAAGAATAGAAAAGAAAAGAAAAGAAAGGAAGGAAGGAAGGAAAGAGAGAGAGAAAGAAAGAGAGAGAGAGAGAAAGAAAGAGAGAGAGAAAGAGAGAGAGAAAGAAAGAAAGAAAAGAAAGAAAGAGAGAAAGAAAGAAAGAGAAAATGTATGCAATAGTAATTCATACTGAACAGACTTATAAATTGTACCTTAATTCAGAATGTTTTCATTATATGGAAAAGTGTCAAGGAGTCAATGAAGTCGGCAAAATCTATGAGAATTTAATATGGACACTGAGTCAAGCCCGAGAAGATGAGGTGATGTGGTAGCCGGTATGTCTGTGCTTATGTGGGGCTCAGGGGGAGGATTCAGAGAGAGCGTGGGGATATGATCCATAGTCCACCTGCTTACACTAGTCCTCCTGAACCACTTAAACACTGAATGCTGTGGCCTTTTTTTTTTTTTTTTTTTTTGACAAAAAGAGAAAATGGATGAGAACACTTAAAATATCATTTTTAAAAAATAAAACCACACAAAATGTACCAAAGCCCTCCAGTGATGCTTATGAACATGTAGCTGCTGTTTGGAAGCTGGAAGCCCCATATCAGATCTCTACTGCAGAATCTGGAGTGGGCGCAGAGTGCTGAATTGCTCAGAATTACCTGTCTGATAACTTCAGATGCCTCCTTTCTCAGATGGCATTGCTAAGCTCTGCAAAGATCTAGCTGTGAGGATGAGATAATTTAATATTGCCTGTGGGCGCTATCCTGGCTGAGATACCGTGGGACCGAATGCTGGGCCAATTTGTAATCTTGGGAAAGGCAGCTATACCTAGCCAAGTTGTTCCTAGAGAGAAAGCAGGAGGTCTTCCCAAGAAAGACCATTTTTGAGCCCACAGTGAGTCCCAGTCCACTGCCCTGCCTTGTGTTTCTAGGAAGAGTTAGCAATAAATGAAGACAAGAGGAGACTGAGCAAGGTAGACCATTCTGGCTGGGTGACTCAATTCAGGAGAAGCACTAGGACTTGAACATACCCTCTAAGGCACTGAGTTGAGGATTATGAAATGAGAAGCACTGGAACAGAGATGGAGCCTCATGGTGCCAATCAATCCTAAAGAAGATAGAGCATGGACTGGGGCTTGAAAATAGACCGTGCAGGGCAGGATGGGAGCCCACTCCCAGGTCCTCCGAACTTCATGCACAGAGATCTAGAAGTGCTTTAGTTTTTAGTGCAAAAAATAATGAAGGGTCAGAGCCTTGGGTCTGTGCTTGACGTGAGATCAAACCTAAGGCAACTCTTTAGGGCTGGGAATCCTCTGGAGGGGCTGGGTAAGAGACCCAGCACATGCACACCATTCTCTGAAACTTTATCTTGTAGGACCACCTCAGAGAGGAGTGTCCACTAGGACCCTAGGTTACCCTTTGAGGGTTATCATGGCTTTCTAGACTGAGCTGCAGATCCAGCTGCATCTCAGGTCACATGATAACCAGGGATTGACCACCAAGCAGGACCTCATGTGCCCTAAATCCACCCTGTTGTACATTTGGGGAAGGGATCACTGAGGCATGAGCAGTCTTGCTCCACACGGAGTTTTACCAAAAACCAAAGGGTAAATATGGAAGGCATCGTGTAACCTTACAGCTTATAGCTTGAAGTTCAAGATACAAGGTTTCAGACAGAATGTAAAGCGTATGCAAGTGTTGGATGGAAATAGTAGAGTTTTAAAAATTACCTCATGAAATAGTAGGCTGGAAACATATTTTTGAAGACATGAAATTGTATCTGTTCTGAGAGATGTCCAACTCATGTGTTGGACATTTGTGCTCCCCTCCCTATGTCATCCGTAGCAACTTATTCCCTGGAGGTGGGCTGGTAACAAAAGACTAGCTGGGAAGCTCGCTGTGGAAATCCCTGGCTGAGGCTACCTGTTCGCTTCTCAGGAGTGCAGTGCTATGGAGTAGAGAGAATATTTGTTTTAAATGATAACTTACGTTTTTTCATTGATATTATGTAGAAGTACAATTCAATTTTTATGTTGTTATTGTACCCTGCAACTTTGCTTAACTCACTTATTAGTTGTAGCAGTTTTTCATGGATTTCATTTTTACGTAGACAATCATGTCATAGGTTATCTGCAGATTAATATAGTTTTACTTCTTTCTTTCCAATATAAATGCCGTTTTTTTGTTGTTTTTTTTTTTCCTATTGCACTTGCTAGCAACTCTACCATGATGGTTACTAGAACTGGTGAGGGCAGATTTCCACACCATGTCCCTGATTTCAGGTGGAGAGCATTCAGTGTTTTGCCATTATTCACTGTTAGCTATAGGTTATTTGAACATGGCTCTTATCAGCTTGAGAAAATTACCTTCTATCCCTAGTTTGCTGAAAGTTTTTCATCAAGATTGACTACTAATTCTTGTCAATGATTTCCTTGCATTTACTAAGATGACATGTGTTTTATTTTTATTTTTCAGTCTTCTAATTAGTTACATAATTAGTTACATAAATTGATTTGTGAAATTTAACCCTACTTGGCCAATTCCATATTGTTGGAATTGATTTACTAAAAGTGCATTAAGAATTTTGCATCTATGTCCGTAGTATTACTAGCCTGTAGTTTTCTTTTCTTGTAATATCTTAGACTAGTTTGGGTACAAGAATAAAAAAGAAAACAACAACAAAAAAATAGACTATTTCCTCTTGTTCAATATTCTGAAAAAGTTCGTGTAGAATTAACATATTTATTCTTATGTAAATGTTCCATTCAATTCACCAGTGAAGGCACCTGGGCAGAGAGCTTTCCTTGTGGGACACTTTTTAACTATAGATACAATTCTTTAATAAATATGAGACTATTCAGGTTGTCTCCTTCTTCTTGAGCAAACTTTCTAGTTTGTATCTTTCAAGGAATTTATCCATTTTATCCAAGGAATTTATCCATTTTATCTAAGTTGTTGAAGTTATTGGCATAAAAGTTGTTTATACTGTTTTCTTTTTATCTTATTTGTATCTGCAGACACTGCAGTGAGGTTACTTCTTTCTTTCCTAATATTAGCTGCAATTTTGTCTCCTCTTTTTTCCTTTTCAGTCTAGCTAGAAGTTAACTTCATCAAACTTCTCAAAGGGTCGTCTGTTGGTTTCATTACTTTTCTCTATTATTTTGTTTTTCTTTTGTCTGTTTCATTGTTTTCTCCTTTGATCTTTATTATTTCCTTTCTTCTGCTTATCCTAGCTTTCATTTTCTATTCTTTTTCTAGTTTCCTCATTTTCCAAGTTGACTTGAGACCATTCTTCTTTTCTAATACTCCATTTACACTTGAAACAAGTCCTCCATATCTGTGAATTTGTCTATATCTCTTTGCAGTTTTATCCATTTGTGAGTCATGGATTTGGAAGTTTTGTTGTTGGGTATATAATCATATAGAATTGTTATGTCGTTGTGATGAATTCGTTCCCTTTTAATTATAAATGAACCACTTTAACCTTAGTAATATCCTTTTTGCTTTGAAATCTACTTAATGTTAATATAGTCTCTCCAGCTGTCTTTGTTTAGGATTAGTTGCTAAAAGGGTCTTTTTCTACCCTTTTACTTTTAACCTGTTAAAGTCCTTATGTTTAAGTGGGTTTATTACACATAGTATACACCTATGTTATGCTTTTTTACTCAATCTGAAATTCTGTGCTGTTTAAATAGGTGTTTATTCCATACATTTAATGGACTGTTTTCACCTATACTTTATTTCCCTTTTCCCATTTTTCTGTTTCTTTTAAAATTACTTATTTATTATGAGTTATCTTATTAGTAGGCTCTTTAAATTTTTTTGATGTATTATTTTAATGGTTGCTTAAGGGTTTGTAGTATACATCTTTAAACTTATTGTAGTCTACTTTGAAGCTATATTACACTACTTCATCCATAGTATAAGAATCTTAACACAGAACACATATTTCTTCTTTATGTTTTTGTTTTATTATTATAGTATAATAACATAATAATCTTACTTGTGTGTATGTCTTAAGCCTCACAAAACATTGTCATTACTTTTGGTTTAAACAGCCAAGACTCTCTTAAACAAATGCAAACTATATATTTACACAAGCAGTTATCATTCTTGGTGTCTTTATTTCCTCATTTAGCTTCAGGTTTCTATCTAATATCATTTGTCTTCTTTTAACATTTCTGTAGCACTGGTCTGCTGGTGATAAATTCTTCCAGCTTTTGTGTATTTAAAAAAAGTACTTCATGCTTCTTTTGGAAATAAATTTTTCTGGGTAAGGATTTCTAGCTCTTCATGTGCTTATTTGCCATCTGTACATCCTTTCTGATGAAATGCCTCTTCATATCTTGTGCCCATTTTATAATTGAATTTTTTTTTTACTGCTCAGTTCTTTATATATTCCAGTTCCTTGTCAAATACATGGTTTGCAAATGTTCCCTTTTCAGAATGTAGTTTGCCTTTTCATCCTTTTATCAGAGTCTTTCACAGAGCAAAAGTTTTTAACTTTGATTAAGTCCAATGTGTTGTGATTTTCTTTTATGAATAATGCTTTTGGCATCATGTCTAAAAACTTTTCAGCAAACCCTAGGATTCAAAGGTTTTTCTCTTATGTTTTCTCCTAAAAGTTGTATATTTTACAGTAGGAGGTATGGCCTATTTTGAATTAATTTTTGTATAATGTGCAAGTTTCCTGTTTTCTCTTCAGTCATGCAATCTTTTCCTTTGCATTTAATTTCATATAGTTTATATTGCTATAGTTTTTATGTAGCACCATTTGTTGAAAAGGCCACTCTTCCTCTATTGAATTGATTTTACACTTTTGTTGAAAATCAGTTCGTTATAGTTGTATGGGTCTGTTTCCAGGTTCTCTATTTCTCCTTTGATGTCTGTGACTATCCCTTCACCAATACCATACAGTCTTGATTACTGTAAGTATACAATAATCTTGAAATGAGGTACATTGATTTATCCTGTTTTATTCTTCTTTTATGAGAGTGTTTTATCTGTTCTTGTTCCTTTGAATTTACAAATACATTTTAGTATAATATTGTCTAAAACTACAAAGTAACTTGCTGAGATATTGATAAAAATTGCATTAAACCTGTACATCAATTTTAGAAAATTTATGTTTCTACATTGAGTCCTCCAATTCATGAATACAATATATCTCACTAATTATTTAGCTCTTTTCTGATTATTTTCATTAACATTTTGTGGTTTTCAGCTGCAAATCCTGTACGTTCTTTGTTAGTTTTGTACCTAAGCATTTTATTTTCTTAGTGATTCTAAGTTTTGGTGTACTTTTAGAATTTCATTCTATGTTCATTGGTAGTATACACAACTCTGGTTTATTTTTGTATGACTTTGTGGAACTCACTTATCAGTTTGAGGGTCTGTTTTGGTAGATTCTTTAAGAAATCCTCCATAGACTATCACATCACCTGAGAAGTAAGGACAGTTTTGTATCTTTCTTGCAAATCTCTGTGTCTTTTATTCCCTTTTCCTGCTTTATTTTGCTGCCTAGGATTTCCAGTATTAAGATGAATAGTGGTGGGGAGGGCAGACATATTTACCATCTTCCCATTCTAATGGAAAAGCATTCAGTCTATCACCATTAAGTGCAATTATTTAAGATTTTTATAGTTGTACTTCATCAAGTTGATGATGTTTCCCATGATTTTTAATTTTCTGTTGTTTTATTTTTATTACAATAGGTGTTGAATTTTATTGGGTGTGTGAATTTGGCTGGTCATGTGATTTTTATTGTTACCTGTTAATATTGTAGAATACATTAGTTGATGTTAGAATACTGAACAAGGCTTAGATCCCTAGAATAAACTCTCCTTGGCTATGGTGTATAATTATGAGTGCACATTGCTGAATTCTATGTGTGAATATTATCTTAAGGATTTTTGCAACCATATTCATTAATTATATTTGTCTGTAGTTTTATTTTTATGTTATCTTTGTCTTTGTCTGGTATCAGGGCAATATGGGCTCATAAAATTAATTGGAACATATTTGTCGTCCTGTAATTTTTGGAAAAGTTTGTCTATAATTGATGTAATTTGTGTAGCATTATCTAGCAAAATTATCTGGGCTTAGAGACTTCTTTTTCAGCTGATTTTAGATTACAAATTCAACTTTTGTAAAGTTACGGAGCTATTCAAATTATCTGCTTGTATTTGTGTAAATTGGGGTAGTTTGTGCTTTTTGAGTAATTAACCCATTTTGTCTATGTTGTAAATTTGCGTACAGTTATTCATAGTGATTTTTGTTATCCTCTTGGTGACTGCAGTGTCTGTCATGATCTCTTATGTCATCTTTGATATCAGTAAGTTAGTAATTTTTATTCTCTCTCTTGACCCCACCTCCATATTTTTTTTAATTTTATTAATTTTTAAAAAATAATCAGGTTTTTGCATAATTGATTTTATCTCTTTATAAATTTCTTGATTTTCCTTTTATTCTTGAAGGAAATTTCAGGAACTCAAAATAATTTTTAGTTGACATTTTTTTATTTCAGCACTTGAGAAAACCGGTACTACTTCCTTCTGGTCTCCATAATTTCTGATGAGAAATCAACTGACATTCTTTTTTTTTCTCTCTTGCTAGTTAAATAATGTGTGTGTGTGCATGTGTGTGTGTGTGTTTAGTTTCCAGAGCTTGATTAGATGTTTCTTGGCATGGATTTCCTTGGGTTTATCCTGTTTGGGTTGTACTCATCTTTTTGAACATGTATATTAATTTTTTGGCCAAATTTGAAAAATTTCTAGCCATATGTTCTTAACCTTGTGCTCTTTTTCCTCCTCTTTTCTAACAGTGATGACACAAATATTAGACTTTTAAAATTAGAATCCTACATGTCTCTGAGGCTTTGTGTTTTTTTAGTCTATTTCCTGTCCTTTTTTTAAGATTGTAATTTTTATTTTTCTATCTTCAAACTTACTGATTCTGTGTCTTTTTCATTCTGTGGTTGAACCCACCGAGTTTTTTATTATGACTTGTATTTTTAAGTTATAAAATTTCCATTTTGTCCTTCTTTGTATCTTCTACTCATTTTCTAGGACTCTATTTCAAGCATGTTCATAATTGTTTAGTGAAACATTTTTACGACGGCTGCTTTAAAATCTTTGCCAGACAATTCCAACATCTGTGTCACCTTGGTGTTTGCATCTGTTAATTGTCTTTTCTCACTGAAGTTGAGATTTTCCTGTTTCTTGAGATGATTAGTGATTTCAATTACATTCTGTATATTTTGGGATATTATCATATGAATTCTGTATTTTATTTAAATCTTCGGTTTAAGCAAGACTGGCCTGCCTCAGAGTCGATGACGGTGGGAGGACACTAATAGGGTCCTGCCAAGTGGGAGTGAAATTCCAGGTGGTTTACTCTGCCTACATCAAAATCATGGTGGGGAAAGGGGTTTTCTTCCCATCAGTCAGGAATTGCTGTCTTTCATTGCCTTGCTGACCATTGTCTTGAGAGTAAGTGTTCTATATATTTTCCCTGTTTTTTGTTTGTTTCTAAAAATAACAACTAAAAGGAGGATATAAACAAGGAGGAGGACAAACCTGATTTCAGTTACTTCATGTTGACAGGAAACAAAAGTCGGAGAGAAGGATTTTTAACCCTGGTTACCGTATCCCACTGAAATATCAATGGGGTGGTGCCTCAGAAGTGAAGCAGCAGTGGCCACTCACAGGAAGTTCACAGGGCCCTGCATGTGGGGTAGGATGGCCTCACAGCTCTTCGCTCTTCTATGTCTCTACTGGAGCTGGTGTTTGGTCAGGTGAATTCTCGGTAAGGTGAAGTTAACAATTGGGTTGTTAACTTTCCAATGATGTAAAAAGATAGAAGGGAAAAAATCTCAGTGTATGTGTTTCAAGTCGAGAGTTGGTGTTTTTTTTTTTTTGTTTTTTTTTGTTTGTTTGTTTTTCCCAGAGAATCATATATCATGGGGCTCTCCAATACAGTTTCAAAAATTGAGCTCTGCTGGATCAGCTTTCAAAGGGATCAATTTACAGGGCATGCATTTTGAAGACGCTCCAGGAGGGATGGTGAAACTCAGACCCACAACTCCTAGCTTTCCACTTGGAAAACAGGGAAAAGAGAAAAAGAAATGTGTTTAGAGAAGGCAAGAAGTGAGAAATAGAAAAATAAAGATATATTTATTCATTGACTCATTTATCATCCATGTTTATTTACCTACTAATTGAGTATCTTCTACTATGGGACAAGGCCTGTACTACACCAAAGGCGTAGGAAGGGAAACCTCCCTTGCCATCACTTCAGCCTCTTCCATTCTGTTGTCACCAGGATCCTGCCTCAGCCAGCTGTCCCCACTGTGCCTCCGCAGCAGCCCCCCGGTGTATGCATTGCTCCCACACCACCACTACCTTTCCTGGGCAGCTGGACCAGGGTGGGCCTGAGTTTCCTAAGACTTTGAGGTGTAAAGTGACTTTTCTGTAAATGGGGTGTGTAGGGAGTCACATGGGGGAAGGGGTCTGAACAGGAATAGCAAAGACCGAATAATCTTGCCTCCAGAAAGCACACTTTCCTCAAAAACTTGAAAGGTGCCTTTGGATAAAGGTCTTTCTTTCCAAAGAAAGTTGGCTTGACTTGTGCAATGGACTAAATGTTTACGTTCTTCCAAAATTCATATTTGAAAATCTAACTCTAAATTTGATGGTATTAGGAGGTGGGGCCTTTGAGAGGTGATTAGTTCATGAGAATGGAGACTTCATGGATGGGATTAGTGCTCTTGCAAAAGGGACCCAGATAGCTCTCTTACTCTCTTTCTTCCATGTGAAGATACAAGGAGAAGTCAGCAGGTTGAAACCAGAAAATCATCTGTCACTAGAATCTGACCCTGCTGGTACCCTGATCTCAGATTTTCAGCCTCCAAAACTGTGAGAAATAAACTTCTGTTGTTTATCAGCCACACAGCTCATGGTAATGTGTGGTAACAGATTGGACTGACCAAGACAAATTGTTTTTCAGGTTTCTGCCTGTTTCGCTTCTTGCTTGGGTGGAGATGGGGAGAAGAATTTTGATTCTCAAGCCTCAATTTCTTCCTGTAAAGAACAAGAACAGTAAATCCTAGTCACAGGATTATGATGAAAATTAAATGTACCAATCTATCTAAATTCTTGGGACAAAAGAGAAACTTATTGTTTATTCAGTTAAATTTTACCCAAATGAAAAATTCTTATGAATATGCCATTCTAAATTTTCCCCAAGGGGGAAATTTTCCAAACCTATGAGGCTCCCTTGACAGCAGATTGTAGTAAAGAGCCGACATGATGAACTTCCAATTATTTTAGCTTCTGGTGAATTGGGAGCTACCCCAGTGTATTGTTTACAGAACAGAGCCAAACAAGGCACCTCCACCTACCCAGCAAACTCTAAATTCTGGAGTAGAAGGAAAAAATAAAAAGTTGCCATGTAGCGCACATCAGCTGTGCCTCTGCACTGCTAGATTATTCATATGAAAGTAAAAAATATCGCCAGCTCCTGGCTGGTGCATCTGCAACCAGCCCTGCGTATGGCCATGTGGAAGCTTCTGGGCAGAGGCTTTGGTTTCAACCCTTTTCCATCTTGACTACTACCATTCTCACCAACACTGTTGTTTTATTCCTGAGGATCTGTGTGTGAAGCCCTCACCTGTGCCTCAGCCCTTGCTTTAACATAGTGGCCTTGAAAATCCAGAAACGTTAAAAAGAAACAGGCCATATGTTATTTATACAGAAAAGTAATTTGCACAAGTTGCTATTTGGTATTTCTAGTTCCTTCCAGCCCTAAAAGCACTTCACTCCATTTGAACTCCTTTTCTGGTCTTAAATACAATGTGTTTATTTCTATCTTGTGGTGTGACTTCTTCCCCAGGAGAATGGCTCCTGCTCTGGTACTGGGCAGGAGGGAAGAAAGCTCCACAAACCCACTGGAGCATCTTGTCACCCTGAGCTCCCATCACAGGTGGCTTCCGGCCTCCCAAGCACTTGTCCACTTCAGCATAGAAGGTTTCAGCCATCCGTCCCTCCTGCTCCATCTTGCCGTCGTTGGGCAAGCACCAGCGCAGAGCACTTCCTGATAAAGGGAACCCATATTCTGGTTTCAGACACAGCTGAGTTCGCAGAGAAATTCAGCCTCAATTCTAGTTAAATAATTCCATCTCTCAAATCTCTTTTTTAAAAACCTCTTAAAAGGAGATAGTAAGATGAATTATTGAGGACAGTGTTGAGGATTAAAAAAGATAATGTGTTTCCAATGCCAACAAGTATTAATTTCTTCTTGTTTCCTCTTCTGGATTAAGTGCGAAACAGATTCCATTTTGCCTCAAAACCCAAAACGATGGTAGTGATTGCCCACTTCCTCTGCTGTGAAGAATCCTGAGGCTGCGGATGTGTGTCTGCATGGTCAAGGGGAGGTGGGAAGAGGTGCATCTGTCACACACTCACCATTGCTTCACGGGACTGCGTACTCCCTGAGGGCTCCATGTAACTGGGTACCTTAGCACCTAATGCATGGCACTGATTTGTGTTGGTTGAATCTTTAAATGATTGGACCAGTGTGTGAGTGAAATAATAATTTAGATGATGGATGGACAAACAGATGAGCAGACGATAGGTAAATGAATTCTCACGCATGCTGCTGTTTCCTGTTGGTGTCTCCGACACCCGGCTCTTTTGTTTCCACACTGGATTCTTGTCACAATAAGGCTGTTCGGTGTCATGGCCCAGACTTTCCTGAGCAAACTCTTCACCAGCAATCACGGGCTGTGTCTACCTAGTGCTGTCAGCTCAGGACCTTGTTGCTAGGACCAAAGGGAACTTCCCAGAGATCACATGTCAAAACAATGACCCTGACACAATGGTGAGTGGCACCACTTCTTCACTTCTGCTATGTTCAGGCACTGAGCAGATATTTTACCTTAATGGCCTCCATATGGGAGGGGTATGACCAAACACTTTGTTGGCAGAACTATCTCCATTCCTGGCTGGACCAGAGTGAGAAGGTGAGTTAGGCTTAAATAACATTTCAGCCCAATGGCTCCTTCCCTAATCTCTGCCTGGTAGTTATGAGACCTACATGAGAAGCTTGTTAAAAATAAGGGCCTCCTTGGTCCCATCTCTGAAGATTCTGATTGTTGGGATCTGTATATTTAACAAACTTCCAGTTGACTCTGATTTGTGGCCTTGTTTGGGTCCCTGGTTTATCACAGGAACCAGAACCAGCTCTATTTATATCTGCCAGCATCAGAACTCTAATTCCAGGAAGGAAGAACCTTCCCACCTGCACAACATGGCCTCATCAGATGTCCTTAAACTAATCTTCAGAACAGCACAAAGGGGCAGGGGAGGATTCCTGGGCTGAGCACAATCTTGGCTGCACCCACCACCAGCTGGAACCTCTCAAAACACTTTCACCCCAAATGGGTTTGAGCCTAGCTACCTTGCCATGCTGATCTCTGGTCCTCACCTGTGGCATTTAGTCTGTGGTCCTCAGAGGGATACGTTGCTGACAACTGGGATTCTGTATTGATATGCTAATTTTCTGCCATATAAGAAGCCAGGTATCCTGCAGCTTCCTTCAATATGGATATTTCTCTTTTGATAGAATTTACTCCCTAGAGACTTGCAATCTTTTGCCTGTGCACATCTCAAAGACCCACAGTGGCAGAAATACACCCAGGGAAAGAATATTTTTACAAGCCCTGGGTCAGTAGTCATAACAAATTACCTCTTCTTCTATCACAGTTCAGTATGAGAACTATTCTCAGGACTGGAATTTTTATACCTCTTTGGTTAACTAGATGATAATAGCACTTAATTGGTGTGCAACCATGGTGAAGCACATCAGGTGCCCTCAAGAAGGGAAGAATGAGCCTGGGCATAGGTCAGTAGGAACCAGGGCTCAGAGATGCACACAAGCCATTAACTCTGAGAATGACATGGGTCAGGGCTAGCATCAGAGACTGAGCGTAATCCGTGGACACCTGCAAATCAGACGAGTCTAGGACCAACATAGCTATGGAGTGTGGGCTACATAACAGAAGGTGGGGACAATCATGTGGTAAATGCCAATGAAGCCCTGACACTGAAGTCCATTATGAATTGTTGATGGTGGCAAGAGCAGAATGGGGACACGGAGGTCACAGTATGGAACAAAATCTTCAGGCAAGTCCTGGCATGGCAGGGTGGGGTCTTTTAAATTGGTGTGAACCTGCAGGAGTTGGTGGAGGTGCTTACAGCAAGGCTTGGGAAAGGGCAGGTCTAAGGGTAGGCAGGCAGAGTGAGGGGAATGGGGAAAAAGGCCTGGTCTTGGGTATGAGTTTCTAGGGTAGGTCTCTTGGTTTAGGAGGGCTTGAGGCATGAAGCTGGCACCAAGAACAGGGTAGCAGTCTGGCATGGAAACAAGTGAAGGAGCTAAATATGGAACTGGAAATATAAAGCCATTACTAATTTGTTTTGTTTGGTAACAAACACAGCATGTCTTTTTTTCATACTGTTATTTTACATTTATTTTCTACCAGCCATTCTTACAAGTGGCATATAGTTAGGTCTTGCTTTTAAAAATCTGGTCTGGCAACTTCTGCCTTATTATTTGGGTTCTTAGCCATTTTCATGTAATGTAACCGTTGTTATACTTAGCTTTAAATCTATAATTACGCTATTTTTTGTTTGTTTCTTCTGGTATTTGTTTTTGTTGTTCCACTATTCTCTTTTTCTTCCTTCTTTTGGATTTAGATTTTTTTTTTTTATGATTCCATAGTTGTCTTTATTAGCTCATTAGTGGTAATTCCTTGTTTTGTTACTTTAATGGTTGCTTTAGGGATGAGTATAAATCTTAATTTATCAAAATCTACCTTCAAGTGACAGTGTAACACTTCTTGTGTTGTAATAAATACTTCCACTTCTCCCACTTCACCTTTGGCTGTTTTTGTAATGTATTTTACTTTTACATATGTTATCAACCATAAAATACATAGTTATCACTTTTGTTTAAATGATCAGTTATCATTTAATAAGATTTAAATAACAAGACGCTCACACCTTTACCTATGCAATTACCACTTCCGGTGTTCCTAATGCTTTGTGTAGACCTATGTGATCATGTAGCATGCTTTTCTCTCAGCCTGAATCATCAAGTATTTATTTCACGTTAGCTTTTGAAAGATAGTTTTGCTTGTGTATTAGTCCGTTCTCACACCGCTATAAAGAATGACCTGAGACTGGGTAATTTATCAAGAAAAGAGGTTTAATTGACTCAGAGTGCCACAGGCTTAACAGGAAGCATGAGTTGGGGGCCTCAGCAAACTTACAATCACGGTGAAAGGCAAAGGGGAAGCAAGCACGTTTGAACTATGGTGGAGGAGGAGTGCGAGGAGCCAGAGGTGACACACACTATTAAACGATCAGATCTCATGAGAACTCTCACTATCATGAGAACAGCAAAGGAGAAATCTGCCTCATGATCCAATCACCTACCACCAGGGGGATTACAATTTGAGATGAGATTTAGGTGAGGACACAGAGCCAACCCGTATCAGCTGGTATATAATTCTTTAAAGATACTGCTTCCCTGTCTTCTTGATTACATTGCTTCTAAAGAGCAATCTGTTGTTATCCTTAATTTATGTGTGCTACAATAGCAAAATACCTGAGACTGGATAATTTATAAAGACCAGAAATTTGTTTCTCACGGTCCTGGAGGCTGAGGAATTCAAGAACAAGGTATCAGCATTTGGTGTTGGGTGAGGGCTTCTCTCTTGCTTCCAAAATGTCATCTTGTTGCTGTGCCTCACATAGCAGAAAGTGAACAGGGCCTATGCCAGTGCCTTCCAACCCATTTGTAAAGCACTAATCCATTCATGAGGGTGGAGCCATCATCACTTAATCACTTCCCAGAAGGCTGTACCTCTGAATACCACCAAAATGGTGATTAAGTGTCAACAGGAATTTTGAAGGGGACACATTCAAACCACAGCAATACATGTTTATTTTCCTTTCTGTGCACAACAGAAGAAAATAAACCTATTTTCTTACTCAGCATGCTTTTAAGAATTTTTCTTCATCACTGACTATGAACAATCTAGTTATGATGTGTCTTCATGCAGTTTTATTCATTTGTTTGAGGTTTATTGAGATTCTTGGATCTGCGGGTTTATCGATTTCATGAAATTTGAAAACTTTTCAGCCATTTATTTCTTAAAACACTTTTCTTCCTTCCTTCCTCCCATCATACATTTTCTCTCCTTCAGTGACCCAAATTGCCTGTATATTGTTAGCCTGATTGAAGTTGTCCTCACTGACACCTTTTTCATTTCTTGAGGTTTTTTTCTTTATGTTTTATTTTGCAGTTTCTGGTAGTATTTCTTCAAGTTCAATAATCTGTTCGCTTTCTGTCATATTTAATGCTGTTAATCTCATCTAGTCTATTTTTTATCTCAAATGTTGGTAATTTAAATTCTAGAAGTTTAATTTGGATATTTGTAATATCTTTTGTGTCTCTACTTAATCTTTTTAACATTGAAATACAGTTATTTTACATATTAACTTAGTTACATGTTACAGTTTAGTAAACTTGTCTGGTAATTATTAGTGTCAATATAGGGTAGTTTTGCTTGAATATATTTTCTGTCCTTATTAAGGATTTGTATTTTCTTGATTGATTATATACTATGTAATTTTTGATTGGATGTCATATATTGTAAATTTTACTTTTTGGGGTGCTGAGTAATTTTTGTATTTATATAAGTATCCCTGAGATTTTTGTTCCCTTGCAACTTGCTTTTAAGATTTGTTAGGCAAGAATTTGATAGTGCTCTGTCTAGGGCTAAGTATTCTTTGTTTGTTTGTTTGTTTTGAGACAGAGTTTTTGCTCTGTCGCCCAAGCTGGAGTGCAATGGCACCATCTCAGCTCACCGCAACCTCTACCTCACCATAACCTCCACCTCTCGGGTTTAAGCAATTCTCCTGCCTCAGCCTCCCAAGTAGCTGGGATTACAGGCATGCACCAGCATACCTGGCTAATCTTGTATTTTCAGTAGAGATGCGGTTTCTCTATGTTGGTCAGGCTGGTCTCGAACTCCCAACCTCAGGTGATCCGCCCACCTCAGCCTCCCAAAGTGCTGGGATTATAGGCGTGAGCTACCGCACCCGGCCTAATTATTCTTTATACTAAGACAACACCCTTCTGAGTGCTCTACTCAATGCCCCATGAATTGTGAGTTTTCCAGTTTGGCTGGTGGACACGCATTATTCCATATGTGAGGGCTGGTACTGTGCCCTCGGATGTTTTAGGGTGATTCTTTCATTGTTCTTGGCTAATTTCCTCCCATAAATATATGGTTCATCACTTGCTGAGTGATCAAGCTGAGCATCTGCATGTGTGGTTCTGTGTGCAGCTCTTCTTTGGTACTCTAGGTGATGAACTCCAGCTGTCTTGGTCTCCCTGGAATTCAGCTCTACCTTCTCCACTCAGGGAGGAAGCTTCAAGCTCTGCCTCCGTTCCTCTGCTCTCTCCCAATACCTGCAATTCCCTCAAGGCAGTAAGCTGGGGCAATCATAGGACTCATTACATGTGGGTTTTGGTTGCCAGGGATCTCTGTCCTTGTTTGCCTAATGCCTTGTGCCCAAAAACCGTTACATCATATACTTGGTCCATTTGTTCTTGTTTCTGATGGGAGGATAAATCTGGCTCCTGTTACTTGATCTTGGCTGGAGGCAGAAATCCCAAAGCATCACTTCTGTATTGTAATTCTTGGTATGTTTATGTGCCACTAGAACACTTCAGCTCAACTCTCACTAAAGTTTATGTTCTGTATCCAAATAGCAGCAGGAAGTATCATTCACTTAGCATCTACCATGTGACAGGCATTGGTGTATTCTTCCTAGGTTTTATGAACATTCCCGTGATATGAACATTGTTATCTTCACGCTACTAATGAGAAAACTGGGGCCTGGCAAGGTTAAGCAATGTGTCAGTAATACAAGCTAAGTGGTGGCTTATCTGGATCACTGTAAATTTGAAACCAGTTCTCCTCTCTTACACATAATTGCTTGAGTTGTGAGAAAATTGCTTTCTGGACATCTGTGCCCCGTGACACAGTGTGCTGACTTTAAAGCAAATTGCTGGCAGTTTCCATGTGGTCCATAGGAAAAAGCATCCCAGATCATCCAGGAATCCATGCCTAGAAATACCCCTGATACTCATGCAGCCTGCATAGCTCCTCTCCCAGCTGGCCTGGGGCAATGGCAGGAGCCACATACAAAGACAGATGCTTGTCAACAGGCACTGGGATGCCCACAAGGCTACCCTGGCACCACTTCTAGGGCCTGGCCTCCACAGATACTTAGTGGGTCTGTCTCTCCAGAAGAAAGGCAGCTGGCAGCCGCAGTCTGTGCCCCCATGTGCCATGAGTTGCACCAGTGAGGACCCATTAACTCCTGCCACCTAATGAGGCATCTGAACCTAACAGGCATCTGGGATGGCTGTAATCGGGGAAAGTAGCTTCCCCCTTCACCTCTCCTTCGAGCTGATTTTGTGCAAGAAAGTGGACAGAATTCTCCAACGACAGTGACAGATGTCTGCCTCCCATGCTCCAGACAGTTCTGACCACCCCAAACAGTGTCAGCTCAATAGGAGGTCTTGCTTTCAAAGAGAGCCCTCAGGAAGGGCTGCCAGGGGATCAGGCTCTCAGTTCAACCTCAACATCTGAGTCTTTTGTCTAGGTATAATTGGTTAAGAGGGTCTATTTTGCTCACCTTGTTCAGTGGTCATAAAGTTTGATGAGATGTTTACTAACACATTCATTTATTCAAAACCTATATACCAAGTCCTGCGAACACAAAGAGGAAAAGACAGAGACAGTCAAGGGAGATGATGGGACGAGAAATTATTTCTATTTTGCACTGTGATCTGAGCTACATGAAAAGAGTATAGAGAGACTGGGGAAGAATGTGGGGTATCCCTGGGAGAGTTTTAGGGGGCTATCAGGATAGGACCTTTAAGCTGACCATGGAAGGAGGTAGAATTGACAAGATGAGAGAACGGAGGCAGAATAGTAAGGTATGCAAAGGCCTGGAGGCCTCGCAAAGCTCCCGTACATGTGCAGCGTCGCTCATTCCCCTCCTCCTTCCCATCGTCATCCTCAGCTAGCAGCAATGGCAGTGTCCTCATCCTCCCCTCTTGGTGTAGGACAAAGTTGCAGAGTCCTCAGTGGGGAGCATATAGTTCATTCAAAAATGGAAACTGCAATCCATGCAGCTCTTCTATCACTAGGGTGTATCCAGCTTTTCCTGTGGGAATCCAGTCACTCTTTACTACATTATTTGCCTTTTAGTATAGGATTCTATTTTTCTGGCTCACATAGAATATAGGTATTCACAGGCACAAGGTTCAAGAAATGCTCTTTCCCTTCCTCTTGGTGCAGGAATCCAGTCTATCACATCCCTACCAGACCACGGCACCACCCAGCTCGAGCCACTCCCTAGCACACACAGGAACTCACTGCTTCTTACACCACCTCCTGGTGAGAAAATTTGTCCCCTGTGACTTCGTTTATCCCAGTCCTGTCTTTTGGGATCTCGAAGCATATTTTGCTTTCAGTCCCTTACATGGCAATTTGCAGCCGGGAGGCATTGCTAGAGTCTGTTGAACAGTTATTATCAAATACCAAGGACTCTGCTAGATGCGGGAGGCAAGGGGTGGTGCTTGGGGGCCTGGTCTTCATCATTTAGGGGCTTATCAATTTTCACTTCCCCCATGAGGTTGACCTTCTTGTTTCCATGCCGCATCCCCCCAGCCCTCACTGGCATCAGACCTTACTGCAGTGGAAGATTCCATGGAAGATCAAACCACCTCCTGCATCACACTCTCTTGCTTTCTTGTCAAGGCTGTTCCCCAGCCTTGGGAGCTCTGCTGGTGGGTGAACAAGTGGGTCTGCCAGAGGGAGTTACTGCCACTGGAAGCAACACTCAGGTAATGGGAGTCGGGGCTAGAGCTGAGTGCCCCACCTCCTCCTGCATCCTGGGGCTGGGGCTGGGGCAGTCCCCGGAGGCATTCTGCACGCCTCTTATGCATTGCAGTAGAGTCATCCCCATAGCCCTCAGCAGCTACCTCAGTTACACATCCTTGTATCTCCCCTCTTCCTCCTTCTGCCCCTCTCTTTCCCTTCTTCTTTACTCCTGATTCCTGGAATCGCCTCCTAAATATACCACGTCCATCCAAGGCCATGTCTCAGGCTCTGCTTCCGGGGAACCCATCGAAAGAAGGGAGGCAGGAGATGCACAGCCACAGCAAATTAGACCTCCACTACCTCAAGTCCTCACACTGCTGGCAACATAAATGTGCATCTCCCTTGAAGACAGCTCTGCACGCCTTCACCTACAATGCTGCCTCCCTTTCAGACACTGGAGTACTTACTTCCAGCAACATTATTGAAAGCATCTCATGGCCAGTAATCACATCTTATAACCTTATTTTGTGTTACATGTGATTTTTATAAATCTATACTTCACATTCATTATAGGGAAATACTTATTAGCAATATGACCACAGGGAACTGAGCCTCGGTGTCCTCATCTGGAAAATGGGGGTAATGGAAATCCCATGGCAGGACTGTTATAGGAACAGGGCACGTTTGGGGCAGCATGAGGTGCCCAGGTACTGGCTGGACATCACCAACTGATTTGCCCCACCTTTCCTCCCTCTTTTCATTTTTGAGACCAGAAACTGTGTCTGAATGTCAACATATTGCCAAGACGACTCCCCAGGAAAATGTTTAATTATGGTGACTAGCCCATCATTTCCAGAAGCCAAAGCAGGATAGGAGGGGAGAATGCAAGCACAGTTAACAGGCATTTGCTGCAGGAGGCTGCCTGATAACAGGGCTTCCTCTGAGGTGCTCAGGCATTTGCAGGTATTTTCAAGCTAACATCAGGACACAGCTGCTGTCAACTGCTCCACAGCAATAAATTTTTTAGAAACGTACAATCTCACAACAGCCAGAAAGATAGTTTCACACTTACAAACCAGGATGCTGAGGCTCAGGGAGATGCATATCCTTGGGGAAGCAGCCCTGTGCCTTGTTCCACCTACCTTTATTGCTCCTCTCTCCTTCCCGCAGGGGCTCTCTCAGGAGCCCACACTAGCCAGAGGTGGGCCTTTTGGCCTCAGCTCAGCAGGAAGCTCCCCAGAAGTGTGTGCAGTGCTCTAAGTGCGGTCCCTCTAAAGGGACTTTTTGAGAAATTATATGTAATTTCTAAGTGAGGAAATAATAATTCCACGTTCATCAGTTTTCTTTCACTTGTATTTTACTTTCACATTCTGGGGACCCTTGTGTTGTGTCATTTTAATTTTTGTTGTTACTTAGGAAACTATAAATGAATGAGACTGAGCTTAAATGAGACCATGGGAATGTGGTGGAGGAGACCACAATATGGCAGAGAGGAAAGGGAAGGGAAAAATCATTCCCCCGCAACAGGCTGACATCACTAATAATGGTCATTTGCCATCTCACATGGGCAGAGGGTTGAGGAGCTGAATCTGACTTCCCAGCCTGAGCCTGGCTTTCTCAGTGCTTTCCAGTTTCCTTCCCCCTTTATGAGAGACACTAAGTGTGCATGTGTGATTCCAGATTTACAGTCCTGCCCTGCTTAAAAACAGATGTAAATAAAGCTCTCAGAAATGCTTGCTTGGTACAGAGCCTGGGATGTCCCATGACAGGTCACAGTGACCACCTTTCATCTCCCTGGACCCCCTTTGTCTGGCCCCGGCCTCCTGCAACATCCCAGGGCCTCAGCACAGCACCATCAGGCCTTGCCCTACCCCTGTGCACCCTGGAGGTACCTTGGGTTAGCTTCAACTTATATAACGTAGAACAGAAAGGATAGTCAAGGGTAGAAGATAATGTGGAGGTATACAGCGGGGTGGTTAAGGATGGTGAAATGTTTTCTTCTCCATTACATCCCACAGCATACTATAGGGTAGGCACTGAATTGTGTAACTGAGTAGTGTAACTGATAGGATCAATGCCCAGAGAACACCCAGGATGATGGTGAGCTCAGCGCTTACCGCCATCATATTAAAACTGAATTGATTTGAGGAACTGGATGTTCAATGTCCGTCTCCTGAAGGACAGGAATTATACGTCTCTTGATCACAGCTGCATCCCCGCTTTGGATACAATGCCTGTTTCAGTCCTAGATCAATAAGAACTTGTCATATGGATGAATGAATGGCCAGAGAACAATTGCAAACATCCATTTAAAGTCCTGCTTGGATATGCTGAGCCAGAGAAAGAGGGCTGTGCAGGAATCAGGTTTATTAAATATCCACTCTGAATGCAGTCACATTATGTCATTTAACCCTTCTAATGAGATCTGTGAGGGAGCGTCACTGAACAAGTTTTATTAGCACAGAGACTGATGCCCTCAAATGCTAACTGGCTCACCTGCCTCACTGACTGCACAAATCAGAGTAAGAAATAGGAGCCAGGATTGAACCAGGGTCTCTCAAGTCCAGATCATGAGATCTTTCCATTCCTTTTTCGGATTATAAAGAAAGATCTTTATATGTTCCAGATACTAGTCCTTTGTTGAATGTGTGCTAGACAAACGTCATCTCCCAGTCTGCAGCTGGTCAATTCACCCTCTTCATATGGGCTTCACCTGAGAAAATCTAAAATTTTCAGGAGAGATACTTCATCAGCTTTTTCTTTTGTGAATTGTGCTTTTGGTGTCAAGTCCATCAGTACTATGACCTTGGTGACTGTAGCTTCATAGTAAACTTTAATATCGGGTACAGTGATTCTCCCACTTCATTCTTCTTTATCACGTTTGCTTTAGTGATTCTAGGGGTTATGCCTTTCTATATAAATTTTAGGTAAGTTTGTCTGGGTGTATGAAAAAGCTTGCCAGAATTTTAATAAGAATTCCATGTACGTTATAGATCCATTCATGGGAAATTGACATCTTCAATATGTTAAGTCTGTAAAACATGAACATATTATATCTCCATATTTATTTATGTCTTCTTTGATTTCTATCAACATTATTTTGTAATTTTCAGCATATCGATTCTGTAGGTTTTCTTAAGGGTATACCTAAGGATTTCATTTTTTTAAGAGCAATTTTAAATTGTATTGTCTTAAATGGTATTTAAATTCAGTTTCCACGTATTCATTGTCAATACATATAAATGTGATTAGCTCTGTGTGCTTTTTGTATATAACGCAGACTTGCTGAACTCACTTATTCTAAGAGTGGTTCTTTAAATTTTCTTTTAGATTACTTGGGATTTTTACATAGACAAATCATCTGCAAAAAGGAAGAGTTCTGTATCTTTCTTTTCAATCTTTATGTCTTTTGTTTCTTTTGCCTTTATTCTGCTTGTTTTGGGTTTAATCTTTTTCTAGTTTCTGGTGGAAAAATTAGATTATAATTTTGAGATTTTTAAAAATTTATCTTTAGTTTTCAAAAGTTTAATTATGATGTGTCCTGGCATGGATATGTTTGTTTGTATTCCACTCGGGGTTTGTTTGGCTTTCTGAATTGAAAAATTTGAGTCTTTTGCCAAATATGAAAAGTCTATAGCCCTTTTTCCCTCCAAATGCACTTTAGCTCTGTTTTCTTTCTTTCCTTGAGAAACTTCAACGATAAGAATTTTAGATCTTTTGTTATGGTCTCATAGTCCCCTGAGGTGCTGTTCATGCATTTTATCAGTCTATTTTCCCTGTGCTGCTCAGATAATATTTTTAATCTATTTTCAAGTTCACTGACTATGTTCTGTGTCATTTGCACTCTGAGACCATCCAACAAGTTTTTTTTTCACTTTTTATAATTTCCAGCTCTACAGTTTTCATTTTTTATAATTTCTACTTCCTTTCTGAGATTTTCTATTTTTCACTTGTCTTATGATTTGTAATTTCTTGTTGAAGCATATTTATCATGCCTGCTTCAAAATCCCTGAGTCTCAAGACCTGAATCCATTGATGGCTTTTTTCTCATTTGATTTGGTGATTTTCCTGGATATTGGAATGATGGGTAATCTTTTATTGTATCCTAGACACTTTTTCTATTATGCTGAGGGACTCTGCGTCCTATTAAGTCTCTCAATTTAGCAGATCAGGCAGACAATCTGTTTAGGCTTAGCACACAGGTCCTGGCCTGCTTTAGTGGGCCATAGTTCCAATGATGTTGAATGGTTAGACAATTGGCAGAGTTATTTTGGTCTCATTGGTTTTCCTGGTGTTGATGGAGCAGCTCCCACTGCTCCCTGCTGCTGCCTGTGAGGGCAAGTGAGACTCCCCCAGGCCTGGGGACTGGCATCTCTTGGTCAGGGAGAGCCTTGGTGGATTCCCTTACTGGTGCCCCCTGCCTCTACACGTACTTCTGGATAGGGGTGGAGTTTCTTGGGCCTAACAACTTTCTGTGTCTGAGTTTGTCTTTAGGTTTCTCCAGCCAGCCTCATGCCTCTTGGTAAAGGAGAGTCTCTGGGCCTCAGGTCCATGGACCTTTGGGATAAAAGAAGCTTTCCTGCTGCTTGTTGTGCTGGGTTCCC
Source organism: Theropithecus gelada (assembly GCF_003255815.1). Lineage (NCBI taxonomy): Eukaryota > Metazoa > Chordata > Mammalia > Primates > Cercopithecidae > Theropithecus > Theropithecus gelada. The sequence goes on from NC_037680.1 coordinate 1,673,804, forward strand.
CTTGTCGGTCCTGCTTGTCTGCTCTGGTCGCTATGGCAAACAAGGGTGGAAGAGTGTCCAGTGCTGGACATGACTACAGTCACCAGGCTTTGAGACAGGCTATTTAGAGAACAAAATGAATGGAGACATAAGTGTAAACCTGAAATAAGAATCTTTTCAGACTCACATAAGTGAGGCAGCTCATCAAACCTGGGAGTGACAGCATGTCCAGAATTTTTCTTTATGCCTCATGATTTGTGTGTGCGTGAGTGGGATTTGTGGGTGAAAATTTTCCTGATAAAATAGGAGAGGATCTGATGGCTCTGTATCCACAGTGAAATGCAGCCTTACGATTGAACTTCTTTTTTGTCTTCTTAGAAGACACAGAGAACAACAGCAGCAACTGTGCTTCATTCCGGTTTGGTGACTTTTTTAAAATTATTATTCCTAGTTCCATCCCTAGCTACTTCAATACAATTCAAGTCAACAAAATCATTTTGAGGAACTACTATGTAGAAAGGCTAAGATAATGAATAAGATAAGATTTCTCTCCTCATAGGCATTAAAGGCAGCAAGGGAGGCAGAAGGACCATTGGCCACAGCCTGTGGTATGACTGGGACATGAGAGTGCTGAGCAGAAGAGAGGCAGTTCACCTGGGTGCTGGGCAGGCTTCCTGGAGGAGGTGGCCTGGAAAATGCACTTCTGGAGGATAATATGACTTTAAATCAGAGGTAGGGAAATATATGAAGTTATTTTTCTTGGTATTACAGATCAAGTAATGGAAAATGTTACAGATATGGAAGCTTGGAGGCACATTCAAGCAACAGGGATTGCTGTGGTGTGACACTGAGCTAGGTCTAGGTTTTCAGTCTTCAGTAAGAACCACCTGAGACGCTACTATAACCACAAGGGTTCAGGTTCCTAGCTATGTCTAAAGGGTGAAGTGAGAGTAAAGGGGAGTGGAGTGTGGGGCAAGGACAGTGGAGAAGCTTGATAGGATCAGGTAGAGTTTGAATCTATTCTCTATATAATTGTGGAATCACTGGTACTTTTGGAACTAGATAGAAATCGATTGCTTTAGCGTAGACAGCAGGTTATAAGAGCCATCAATAGGGCTCTATCACCGAGGGTAATAAGGAAGGAAAGACCAGCACAGAGGTCAAAATGAAAAGACTTTAACTCTGGACTCCTGAGATCTGAAATTGGCCCTGCCACTAACTAATCACGTGGCCTTGGACAAGGCATTTAGCCTCTGCTTCTCAAGAATATCAACTGTCAAATGAGGATTATAGCAGACCAGGGCCTTTTGTGCTCCTCAGAATCCATATACTTTTTTTCTGTAATTTGGAGACTTTCAAATATGTGGCTCATGTTTGAAGGCAGAACCAGATGTCCCCGCAGCCTGTCCCCTAGCAACTAAGTGTGGGCTTGTGACCCAGGCTTGACCCACCAAGGTACCACTTGGGTCTGTGAATTTTACAGGAATGAAGCAAGACTGAAAGATCTGAGAAATCCCTTATGGCAACAGTGAGTGGGGAGGCCAGCAGAGGCTGTGGTTTGGGGAAGACTGGATCAATGAAGTTTGCAAAGTTCAGTGGCACTGACTTCAGATGTCTAGTGGGGCATATATTCTGGGCCATGGCCTAAATCCTTTCATTGCCTCTGGGCCCACCTGAGCTCCATCTTCTCTGCCCTTACCACTGATTTAGTGAGGAGCCACTCAGTAGCCTTCCTTTCCTTCTTGATTGGGTATAGTCAGTCATTTACTCTTGCTTGCCAGAACTAAGGACTCTGACTAATGCAGAATACGAATGAGAAAAATGTATTATTCATGAAGTCATGTTATATACTGTGGGCTACTTTCTGTAAGCTAAAGAGGTATTAAGCTTCTGAATTTTGGACATTTAGAATAAGAGTGATTTATTTAATTTTAAGAAAAGGAAACTTGGGGAGTTTGGAAGAGCTGCTGGGGAGTTTGACAAAATTGGTTTCAGGTGTCCTAAGTCTGAAGTACCACTGGGACAACCATTTAGGCAGATGGAAAAATTGATGTATTAATCAGGATTGATCAGGCTGTGCTGAAATAATAAATAAACCTCCATGTCAGGAACAACAAAAGTTGATTTCTTGCCCATGGCATGAGGGAAAAGTCGAGTATGGACAACACTGAACCGTGCGCCCCCAAAAGGTGAAGCCTAACTCTCCAGTCTCTAGGTGTGGGTACAGCGACTTCCCAGACAACATGAAAATGGGCAGTCGCTTTACAGTGAAGGCTCCTGACAGACATGGGTGATCCCTGTTGACATCCGCAGTGATAGGCCATGTTGATAGTCTGATCTTGACATGATATGCTGTGATGAGAATGGCACCTCACCTCCCCAAAACACATTACCCCAGGCTAATCATAAGAAAATTATCAGGCAAATCCCAACATGGGGACTTTCCATAAAACACCTAACCAGTAATTCTCAAAAATGAAGAAAAGTCATTCAAATGTAGTCATTTTTGTGACAAGAACACTTGACCTAAGAGCACCCTTTTAGCAAATGCTGAAGTATATAACACAGTATTGTAAACCACAGGCACCATGCTGAACGGCAGATCTCTAGGACTTGTTCATCTTGCATGACTGAAATGCTGGACCACCACCACCACTGCCTCACTACCACCTCGCCATTTCCTTCTCCCTCCAGCCCTGGCAACCACCATTCAAAACAATAACAATGATAGGGCAGGGCACAGTGGCTCATGCCTGTAATCCCAGCACTTCAGGAGGCCGAATTAGATTATAATTTTGAGATTTTTAAAAATTTATCTTTAGTTTTCAAAAGTTTTTTGAACTCCTGAACTGAGGTCAGGAGTTCGAGACCAGCCTGACCAACATGGTGAAACTCCGTCTCCACTGAAAATACAAAATTAGTCAGGCATGATGGCACACACCTATAATCCCAGCTACTTGGGAGGCTGAGGCAGGAGCATCACTTGAACTCAGGAGGCGGAGGTTGCAGCGAGCCAAGATTGAGCCATCGCACTACAGCCTGGGCAACAAGAGTGAAACTCTGTCTCTAATAATAATAATAATAAATAAAGAGGGAAACTTTGGGAGGTGATGGGTATGTTTAGGGCATCGATTGTGTTAATGGTTTCATGTGCATTCACTTATCTCAAAATTCATCTGTCATATACATTAAATATGTACAGCTTTTTGCATGTCATTCATACCTCGATAAAGTGGTTTTTTAAAAAAGAAAACTCTGAGAAACTGTCACAACCAGGAAGAGCCTAAGGAGACAGTGACTAAATGTGATCCTAGATAAGACCTTGGAACAGAAAAAATACATTAGGTAAGATTTAAGGAAATCTGAATAAAGTATGGACTTTTAGTTAATAATAATATGCCAATAGTGTTTCATTACCTGTGACCAGTACCACATTTATGTAAGATGTTAGCAAGAGGGGTTCCTGGGTATGGGGTATATGGTTAACTCTCTGTACTATCTTCACCATGTTTTTAATAAATCTAACACTATTTTAAAGTTTTTTAAAATGTACTTTTTAAAAACCTGGGTTTTCCCAGGAGATGGTGGTTGCAGTGAGCTGAGATCGTGCCACCGCACTCCAGCCTGGGCAGCTGAGCGAGACTCCATCTCAAAAAACAAACAAACAAACAAAAACTGGGTTTTAAATACTTTGGCCTACTAGTGAAACATGGCACCTTTGCTCACATAGCTTTAGACAGAATTAGTCACATGGTCCCACCTAACCTAACAGCAGGGGGCTGGGAAGTGTCCCTCTGTGTAACTGCAGGAAAGGAGACCTGGAAATGGGTGGAGCTTGCAGACAAGATCAGTGCAAAAGAGTCATTTGCAGAAAGGGGTCGACAGGATGGGCATGCTCACCAAGGTACAAGCATACAACCATGTGAGATGAAGGACAAGAGAGCCTTGGGGCTTTGGAGCATGATTGCAGAAGCTCACCAGTGGGAAATCTCAAGGGGTGATCATAGACAGTCAATAAGAAATAAGGAACCAGGTCCAGGAAGCTCAGGAAATGAAAGTGAGCGGGATCAGGACAAAGAAGAGGCAGGTAACAAATATTAGCAAACAGAAGACCATGGGTCCCCTTGGAAAACGTATTTCAGCAGATAGCAGTGTGCTGGTGCCATTTTCAGTAAGGTGGAGCGGCACATGAGAGGACAGTGGATAAATATAGTTAAGTTTAAACAAATAGTAATGACAGGTGAGGGAAAGTAAAGCCGCCAAAAGTGAAAGACACTAGAGTATTTCATGGGTGAGGTTTAAAAAGTTAATCTTGGAAGAAAAAAAACAACAACAACACTGTGATTATTTCTGTTTAAAATGGCAATTGTATTCTTGACCTCACCTCTTCTAATTTCCCTTTTAAGGTACATTTCAAGAGTAAAAACTGGATTGGCAGAGTAAGATGGCAGAATAGAAGCCCACTCTGTTCGTTTCCCGACTAGAACACCAAATTCTAACAACTGTATGCACACAGAAAAGCACCATCACAAGAACCAGAAATCAAGAGAGGAGAGGGAAGAATAAAGAGGACTTTGTCATGCAACTTGGATACCAGGTCAGCTACAGTAGGGTAGAGCACCAGAGTCATGAGTCCTCCTTTCCAGGCCCTAGCTCCCCGGATAACATTTCTGGACATCTTGAGCCAAAAGGGCAGCAGGTGCTGCCTTGAAGGGAAGGACCCTCTCCTGATAAGATTCATTACCTGCTGACTAAAGAGCTCCTGGGCACTGAATAACAAGCAGCAACACCCCGGGAGTACCGGGAGCCTTGGGCTCTGAAATGTGCTGACTACAGGTGTGACTCAGCACATTCCTACCTGTGGCGGCTGCCTCCAAAGATTTCTTCTATTTGAGAAAAGCAGAGGAAAAGGCAAAGGAGACTGTCTTCCACCCTAGGTACCAGGCTCAGCCACAGTGGGGTAGAACAACAAGCAGGTTCTTGGGGTCCCCAAGTCCAGGCCTAGGCTCTGGGAAAGCATTTCTGGACCTGCTCTGGGCCAGAGGGGAGCCCACTGCCCTGAAAGGCAGAAAATGCAAGTAACACTGCCCAGGCCTGGCAGCATTCACTACAAGCTGACAGAAGAGCTCTTGGGCTTCAAGTGAACATCAGTGGTGGCCTGGTTTAACCCCCTCAACAGGGAGAGGGGCCTCTGCCTGTGGAAAAAGGGAGGGACAAGCAGGAAGGAGTTTGTACTGTGGTTTGAGTGCCAGCTCAGCTGCATTAGAATAGAACATCAGGTACATTGCTAAGGTTTTTCACTGTAATCCCTGGCTCCAAGATAGCACTCTGAACAGAGGGGCCTTGCCACCCTAACGGGAAGGGCCTTGGGCAAGGCTCAATGCTGTGTTGGCTTCAGGTCTGACCCAGCACAGTCCCAGTGCTGGTGGCCACATGGGTGCTTGCATCACTTCATAGCCAGCTCAGGGTGGCTCAGCACAGAGAGACAGACTCTTTATGTTTGTGAGAAAGTAAGGAAAAAGAATAAGATTATCTTCCTAGTAATCCAGACGATTCTTCCAGACCTTATCCAAGACCACCAAAGTGGTACCTCTATGAGTCTGCAAATGCCACAGCTTTATTGGGATTGGGGCCCAAGTCCCTTCAAATACCTAAGATGCCTTCCCAAGAAGGACAGACATAAACAATCCTAGACTGTAAAGACTACAATAAATACTTAACTCTTCAATGCCCAGGCACTGAAGAACATCTATAGGCATCAACGCCATCCAGGAAAACATGCCTCACCCAATGAGGTAAGTAAGGCACCAGGCACCAATCCTGCAAAAACAAAGATATATTACTGTTCAGACAGAGAATTCAAAATAGCTATTTCAGGGAAACTCAGAGAAATTCAAGATAACACAGAGAAGGAATTCAGAATTCTATCAGATAAATTTAACAAGGAAATTGAAATAATTAAAAATAAGCAGAAATTCTAGAGTTGAAAAATGCAACTAACACTGAAGAACATGTCAGACTCTCTTAATAACAGAATTGATCAAGCAGAAGAAAGAATTAGTGAGCTTGAAGACAGGCTACTTGAAAATACACAGAGGAGACTAAAGAAAAGAGAGTAAAAAATAATGAACCATGCCTACAAGTAGAAAATAGCCTCAAAAGGGCAAATCTAAGAGTTAACGGCCTTAAAGAAGAGATAAAGAAAGAGATAGAGGTAGAATGTTTATTAAAAGTGATAACATCAGAGAACTTCCCAAACCTAGAAAATATCAACATTTCAGTACAAAGTTATAGAACACCAAGCAGATTTAACCCAAAGAAGGCTACCTCAAGGCATTTAATAATCAAACTCCTGGCCAGGTGTGGTGGCTCACGCCTGTAATGCCAGCACTTTGGGAGGCTGAGGTGGGCGGATCACGAGGTCAGGAGATTGAGACCATCCTGGCTAACACGGTGAAACCCTGTCTCTACAAAAAATACAAAAAATTAGCCAGGCATGGTGGCGGGCGCCTGTAGTCCCAGCTATTCGGGAGGTTGAGGCAGGAGAATGGTGTGAACCTGGGAGGTGGAGCTTACAGTGAGCCAAGATTGTGCCACTGCACTCCAGCCTGGGCAACAGAATGAGACTTCATCTCAAAAAAGAAAAAAAGAAAAGAAAAAACATAATGAAACTCCTAAAGGTCAAGGATAAAGAAGCGATCCTAAAAGCAGCAAGCGAAAAGAAAAAAATAACATAAAATGGCGCTCCAACACATCTGACAGCAGACTTTTCAGGGGCACAACATATTTATAGTGCTGAAGGAAAAAAAAAACAAAAAACTTCTACCCTAGAATAGTATATCTGGTAAAAATAGCTTTTAAGCATGAAGGAGAAATAAAGACCTTCCCAGACAAACAAAAGCTGAAAGGTTTTTATCAACACAAGACCTGTCCTACAAGAAATGCTAGAGGAATTTCTTCAGTCTGAAAGAAAAGGATGTCCATGAGCATGAAGAAATCATCTGACTGTACAAAACTCACTGTTAATAGTAAGCACACAGAAAAACACAGAATAGTATAACACTAATTGTGGTGTGTAAACTTCTCTTGACTTAACTAAAAAGACTAAATGATGAACCAATTAAAAGTAATAACTACAGCAACTTTTCACGAAATATACAGTGCAATAAGACATAAAGAGAAACAACAAAAAGGTAAAAAGCAGGGGGATGAAGTTAAAGTGTAGAGTTTTTGCTAGTTTTCTTTTGGCATACTTGTTTGCTTGTTCATGCAATCAGTGTTAAGTTGTCATCAGTTTAAAATAGCAGGTTATACAATAATATATACAATGGGTTATAAGACAGTACAGGATAAACTAATAGTCATCAGTTTAAAATAATTGGTTATAAGATAGTATTTGCAAGCATTATGGTAATCTCAAATTGAAAAACATGCAATGGATGCACAAAACTAAAAAGCAGGAAATTAAAAGCATACCACTAGAGAAAATCATCTTCACTCAAAGGAAGACAAGAAAGAAGGAAAGAAGAAAGAGAAGACTGCAAAAAAAAAAGAAAAAAGAAAAAAGAAAAAGAAAAAAGAACACACAAAAAACCAGAAAACAAGTAAAGTGGCAGTAGTAAGTCCCTACTAATCAATGATAATATTGAATATATATGAACTACATTCTTCAATTAAAAGACATAGAGTGGTTGAATAGATTTCTTTAAAAAGATCAAATGATCTATTGCCTACAAGAAACACACTTCACCTACAAACATACACACAGACTGAAAACAAAGGGATGGAAAAAGATATTCCATGCCAATGGAAACCAAAAGAGAGAAGGAGTAGCTATTCTAACATCAGACAAAATGGATATCAAGACAAAAACTGTAAGAAGAGATAAAGAAGGTAATGATATAATGATAAAGAGGTCAATTTAGGAAGAAGATATAACAATTGTAAATATGTATATATATTTATTTATATAACATTTACATTTATTTACTTAACACTGAAGCATCCAGATATAAAAGCAAATATTATTAGAGCTAAAAAGAGAGATAGGTTCCAATGTAGTAATAGCTGGAGACCTCAACACCCCACTTTCAGCATTGGACAGATCTCCCAGACAGAAAATCAACAAAGAAACATCAGACTTAATCTTCACTATAGAACAAATGAACCTAATACATACTAACAGAACATTTCATCCAAAAGCTGCAGAATACCCACTTTTCTCCTCAGCATATGGATCATTCTTATGTTGAGGACAGCTCATGTTAGGACACAATATGAGTCTTAAAACATTCAAAATTTGAAATAATATCAAGTGTCTTCTCTGACCACAATGAAATAAAACTACAAATCAATACAAGAGGAATTTTGGAAACTATACAAATGCATGGAAATTAAACAATATTCTCCTATATGACCAGTGATGATATAGAGAAATTAAGAAGGAAATTGAAAAATCTCTTGAAACAAATGTTAATGGAAACACAGAATACCAAAATCTAGTGGATACAGCAAAAGCAGTGCTAAGAGGAAAATTTATAGTTGTAAGTGCCTACCTCAAAAATGAAGAAAACCTTCAAATAAATAACCTAGTGATGCATCTTAAAGAACTGGAAAAGCAAGAGAAAACTGAACCCAAAATTAGTACAAGAAATAATAAAGATCAAGGAGAAACAAATGAATTTGAAGTGAAGAAAATACAAAAGATCAACAAAAGAGATAGCTGTTTTTTCAAAAAGACAAATGAAATTGACAGACCTTTAGTCACACTAGGAAAAGGAGAAAATTTGGATAAATGAAATCAGAGATGACAAAGGAGATACTGTAACTCATACCTCAGAAATCCAAATGACCATTAGTGGCTAATAGAAGCAATTATATGTCAATAAATTGGAAATATAGAAGAAATGAATAAATTGATTGATTTTCTTGATACATACAACCTACCAAGATTGAAATATAAGGAAATCCCAAATCTTAACAGACCCATAATAAGTAACAAGACGATAGCCAGATAGCCATGATAATTAAAAAACTCCTAGTAAAAAAAAAGTCCAAGAGCCAGTAGCTTTATTGCTGAATTCTATTAAACATTTAAAGATGAACTGATACCAATCCTAATGAAACTGTTCCAAGAAATAGAAGAGAGAATACTTCCAAAATTATTCTACAAGGCCAGTATTATCCTGATAGCAAAACCAGATAAAGACACATGAAAAGAAGAAAACTACAGACCAGTATCTGTGAAGAACATTGATGCAAAAATTCTCAACAATACCAGCAAACTGAATTCAACAACACATTTAAAAGATCATACATCATGACCAAGCAGGATTTATCCCAGGAAGGCATGGATGGTTCAACATATGCAAATCAATCAAGGGGATACATCATATCAGCAGAATGAAGGACAAAAACCTTATGATCATTTCAATTGATGCTGAAAAAGCATTTGATAAAGTTCAACATTCTTTCATGATAAAAACCCTCAAAAACTTGAGTATAAAAGAACATACCTCAACATAGTAAAAGTCATATATGACAGACCCACAGCTAGTATAGTATCAAATGGGGAAAAACTAAAAGCCCTCTCTCTTAGATTTGGAACACAACAGGGATGCCCACTTTCATGATTGTCCTTCAACGTAGTACTAAAAGTTTTCACTAGAACAATCAGACGAGAAAAAGAAATAAGGACATCCAAATTGGAAAGGAAGTCAAATTATCTTGTTTGCAGATATGATCTTGTATGTGGAAAAATCTAAAGACTCCACCAGGAAACTATTAGAACTAATAAATAAATTCAGCCAAGTTGTAGGATACAAAACTAACATAAAAGTTACTGGCATTTCCATATGACAACAGTGAACAATCTGAAAAATAAACTTAAAAAATGAAATCCCCGCTAAAATAGTCACATATACAATTAAATCCCTAGGAATTAACTAAATAAGTGAATGTAGTTTATAATGAAAACTACACACTAGTGAAATAAATTAGAGAGAACTCCAAAAATGGAAAGTTATTCCATGTTCACAGATTGGAAGAATCAATATTGTTAAAATGTCCATATTACCCCCAAAAAATCTACAGATTCAATGCAAATCCTTTCAAAATACCAATGCCATTCTTCACAGAAATATAAAAAAAAAATCTTAAAATTTATATGAAATCACAAAAGATCCAGAATATTCAAAGCTATCCTAAGCAAAAAGAACAAAACTGGAGACACTGCATTGCCTGACTTCGTATTATACTACAGAGCTATAGTAACCAAAACAGCATATTACACTCATTAAAAACAGACACATAGACCAATGGAACAGAATAGAGAACCCAGAAACAAATCCATTCACCTACAGTGAACTCATTTTTGACAAAGGTGCCAAGAACATACATTGGTAAAAAGACATTCTCTTTAATAAATGGTGTTGGGAAATTTGGTTATCCATATGTAGAAGAATGAAACTTAATTCCTATCTCACACTTTATACAAAAGTCAAATCAAAATGGATTAAAGACTTAAGTTTAATACCTCAAACTATAAAACTATTAAAAGACAATACCGGAAACTCTTTAGGACATTGGCCTGGGCAAAAATTTCTTGAGTCATACCCCACAAGCACAGGCAACCAAAGCAAAAATGGACGAACGAGATCACATCAAGTTAAAAAGCCTTTGCACAGCAAAGGAAACAATCAACGAAGTGAAGAGATAACCACAGAATGAGAAAAAATATTTGCAAACTACCCATATGACAAGGGATTAATGACCAGAATATGTAAGAAGCTCAAACAGCCCTATAGGAAAAAAATCTAATAATCTGATTTTTCAAATGAGCAAAATATTTGAATATACATTTCTCAAAAGAAGACACACAAATGGCAAACAGGTATACGAAAAGGTTCTCAACATCATTGATTATAAGAGAAATGCAAATCAAAACTACGACGAGATATCATCTCACCCAAGTTAAAATAGCTTTTATTCAAAAGTCAGGCAACAAGAAATGCTGGTGAGAAAGTGGAGAAAAGGGAACCCTCATACACTGTTGGTGGGAACGTAAATTAGTATGCCCACAACGAAGGACAGTTTGGAGTTTCCTAAAAAATTCAAAAAACTAAAAATAGGGTAATCCCACTGCTGGGTATATACCAGAAATAAAGAAAATCAGTGTATCAAAGAGATTTCTGCTCCCTTGTGTTTGTGGCAGCTCTGTTCACAATAGCCAAGATTTGGAAACAACCTAGATGTCCATCAACCAATGAAAGGATAAAGAAAATGTGGTACTTATACACAATGGAGTACTATTCAGCCATAAAAAAATAATGAGATCTTGTCATTTGCAACAACATGGATGGAACTGGAGGTCATTATGGTAAGTGAAATAAGTCAGGAACAGAAAGACAATCACCACATGCTCTCACTTATTTGTGGGATCTAAAAATCAAAGCAATTGAACTCCTGGAAATATAGAATAGAAGGATGATTACCAGAGGCTGGGAAGGGTAGTAGGGGGAAGAGGGAAGGTGGAGATTAATGGTTACAAAAACAATTAGAAAGAATGAATGAGACCTAGTATTTGATAGCACAACAGAGGCACTATAGTGAATAATAATTTGTTCATTTAAAAATGACTAAATATAGTTGTACTATTTAAAACATAAAGGATAAATGCTTGAGGAAAGGGATACCCATTTTCCATAATGTAATTATTATGCATTGCATGCCTGTACCAAAATATCTCATGTACCCCATAAATATATATACCTACTGTGTACCCACAAAAATTTTTTTAAAAACTTATTTTTTTTTAAAAAAAAGTTAAATAGTAAGAACTAGTCTGGACTTTTTAAAAATACAATCCCAAGAGGACAGGCAAAGAAAGCAAAAATAGACAAGTGGAATTGCATCAAACTAAAAAGTTTCTAGATAGCAAAGAAAACAATCAACTGAGTGAAGAGGCAACTTACAGATTTGCAAACTGTATGGTATTAGTATCCACAATATATAAGGAACTCATACAACAAAATAGCAATAAATAAATAAATATTCCAATTTTTAAAATAGACAAAAGTCTTGAGTAGACAGTTCTCAAAACAAAACCTTCAAATGGCCAACAGGTAGATGAATAGATGCTCAACATCACTGCTCATCATCAGGGAAATGTACATCAAAAAAGGAGATATCAGCTCACTCCTGTTAAAATGGTTATCATCAAAAAGTCAAAAGGTAACAAGTATTGGTTAGGATGTAGAGAAAAAGGAACCTTTTTACACTGTTGGTGAGTGTAACGGGTAGAGTCATTATGAAAAACAGTATGGTGGTTCCCCAAAAATTAAAAATAGAACTCCCATATGATCTAGCAATTCCTCTTCTGGGTGTATATCAAATGCAAACAAACTCGGTATCTTGAAGAAATACCTGCACTCATATTCACTGAAATATTACTCACAGTAGCTAAGATACAGAAACAATTCAAATGTCCATTCATGGATGAATGGATAAAGAAAATGTAGTATAATATACAACAGAATACTATTCAGTCACAAAAAGAAGGAAATCCTACCATTTGTAACAACATGGGTGAACCCAGATAACATTATTCTTAATGAAATAAGCCAGGCACAGAAAGACAAATACTGCAGGATCTCAAACATAGGATTTAAAAATGTCAAACTCGTAGAAGCAAACAGTAGAACAGTGGTTACCAGGAACTGTGGGAGGGAAAAATGTGAAGATGGAAAAAGTTTCAGTAATGTAAGATGAACAAGTTATGGAGAGCTAAGTTCCAGGGTGGTAACTATAGTTAATAATAATGTGTTGTCTGCTCCAAATTTGCCAGGAGCGTAGATCTTACATTAATGTTCTCACCACACATATGCAAAAAGAAAGTAACAACTATCTCCTATGAGGTGATGGATGTAGTTTGAATGTGATCACTTCACAATGTACCTGTATATCAAAACATCATATTGTGCACGTTAAACATATACAACCTTTTATTTGTCAATTATACCTCAATAAAGATGAATGAATAAAAACATAAAAGAACCACGTGAAACCTAAAACGCTGAGAACTGGTCTTTGTATCCCCACCCCGATCACCCCTGTCCATGAAAATTGATTAGAAACTCTAGATATGGGCTCCAGACAACAGGTAGGGGTGGGGTTCAGGGCACTGCATCCTGGGAGGTACAGCTTGCACACCTGGAGGATGAGGCATTTAGATGCATTCTGGGGTAATGCACACTGAGTGTTCAAAGGTTTTACACTTTTCACCAGCTGAGAGAGTCAGGCCATGGAGTTAAGAAGAGTCCACTTACATTCAGAAGTAAGGCCCTACCTGAGTGTTTTGCAGTAGCTGCACACGTCAGGCTCCCTTGTCCTCCAGCTCTAAGAAAGAGGGTACTAACAACACCTGGGTGGACAGCACTGCTCACTGAGGTTGGGTAAGTCTTTCCTTAGGTAAAGGCAGGGGCGAGGGGGGTAAAGATTTACAAAGCTTTTAAAAAAATCCCACATAATAAATGAATAAAATTAACTCAAAGCTTTAATTAAAGTACAAGGAAGAAATGATTTTCTTCAATAAATTGAAGTTCAGACATTATCATTTGGTGTCTTCAACAAGATGCAGGCACACAACTTGTATAAAAATGTAGCAAAAAGGCAAGTGTCCAGGGACAGGCTGAATTGGAAAGAAAACAGATAGTGGAAGAACTTGAGAACATTCAACATTAAATAACAGAATTAAAAGATGCATTAGAGGCAGAAGAATACACAGTTGAGTATGTGAAAAATTAAAATAGCAAAGAGATAAAAATAATGAAAGAAAAAGATGCTAAAAACTGAGAACTGAAAAGGGAGATTCAACCTAAGAAATGCAGGGTTTACTTAGGAATAGCAGAAGCAATAGTTGGGGATATAATAGAAGAAAATGTGTTTCCTAATTTTTGAAAAAGCGCTGAGAATCTAGAGATTCAGGGCTCGGCACACTGCTCTTGGAAGGAGTCATCCATTTTTTCCAGGGCGATCCCTAGCGAGGGCCCGTGCTGCCCATGCCCAGCAGTCTCTGACACGCTGCCAGGCTATTTCCTGTTCCCAGGTAACTCATGGGCAGTGGGGAGAGACAGACCACAAGCATGTAAAAGAACAAGATAGCCACAGTTAGTGGTAACCTAGAGTAATGATATAAACGCTTGGCATCCAGTACAGATACACAGAACCAGAGTGAAAGTTGTGGCCAATTAGAATAGATATCAAAAAAACTTTTAGTTCACTGGTTGTAGTATACACAGGCAGAAATGTAAGTGCTGGTGATTGGTGAGAGGAAGAAAAATGAAAAATCATGAGGCAAGACACACCGTGGGAGTGGAGTGGAGCAGGCTGTGCAGAGAATGTCTCTCTGGAGAGGAGCTTGGAGCTTGGATCTGGCCTGCCAGGCATCTGAGGTGGAAAGTGTCAGCAGAGGGAACAGCAGTGCGAGTCTCTAAGGTGGTAATGATCCAGCAGCACAACCAGGCAGGACTTGGCTCTGCTGGAGTCAGAGGAGGTGGGCAGGGGGAGCCAGGAAAGGGGGTCAGAGAGGCAATCAGAAGCCAAGCCACACCCATCCTCCTGGCCAGGGAGAGGAGCCCAGGTTCTATTCTAAAGGCCACGAGAGACACTGCAGGTTTCTAAACACGAAGGTAACAACATAATTTATATTCTAAAGAGACTCACCTGGCTAATATTAAAAAATGGATTGTAGGGGAGTGAGAGCAGAGCAATCAAAAGACAGTGATATCTGCCTACATTTTTGAATTGCAATTATGAAGGTAAGACATTTTATAAACATCCAGAGATAGACAAATCACAACTATACTCAAATTTCATTGGCCATAGACCTCTTCTCTGAGGCACAAAATGCAGGAGAAGGAAGAAACCTGAGGAGTTTTGAAGCAACTGAACCACTTTGCAGAAGCTGGCAGTGCAGTGTTTCTCTCCCTCTCGCCCTGCTGCAACGCTTCACCAGGCCCCTGGCTCAGCACTGACGCTGCAGGAGCCTTGGCTGCTGGATCCTGCTGGCCTCTGCTTCATCTTCCCACACTGACAAGACAGACTCTCTGCCTCCTCTGTGTCGCCCCCAGCCCCAGGCACCTCACAGAGCACTCTGCTAGTATCAAGCTCCCTACAAGTTCTGTTTGCTTGTTTGTTTGTTTTCTGACGGAGACAATCAGGGATCTCAGAGTTGAGAGAGGCATGCTCCAGGAAGGAAAATAGAGGTTGAATTTCCTAACTGCACTAATAATTATACAGTAACTAATGGATATCACGAAACCAGGCCCTGCCCTGTGCGTCGCTCTTAACATGTGGTTTCACTGATTCTCTCAAGAAATATTAAAAGGAGATACTGAAATCTCCACGTTTTACAGAAGAAGAAACTGGGGATTAGGAAGGTGAACTAGGCCAGGCGCGGTGGCTCACTCCTGAAATTCCAGCACTTTGGGAGGCCAAGGCAGGCAGATTACTTGAGCCCAGGAGTTTGAGACCAGCCTGGGCAACAGGGTGAAATCTCATCACTACAAAGTAAAAAAAATTAGCCAGGCATGGTGGTGCATGCCTGTAGTCCCAGCTACTTGAGAAACCGAGGCAAGAGGTTCCCTTGAGTAATTATGGAAATGAGGAACACAAAAGATATAAGACATAAGGAATACAAATAATAAAATGGTAGAAATAAATCATCACTAATTGGTAATTTTTAAGTATAAATATATTAAACTTTCCAACCAAAGAACAGACATTGGCAGAAAATTAAGAAAGAAACATGATCAAGCTATATTCTGCTTTAAAAAGACATAATTTGGACCCCAATACTTAAATAAGTTGAAAGTTAAAGGATGAAAATAGATAGTTCATAACAATTATAACCAAAAGAGAGCTGGGGTTAATATATTAATGTCAGACACAATAGACTTTTATGTAAAAAATTGTTGCAAGGAAAAAGAAGGTCATATATTGATGAAAGAAGATAAAACAATTATATACATATATGCAACAAATAATGAAGCCCAAAAATATATGTTGCAAACATTGACAGAATTGAAGAAAAAAATAGTTCTACAATAACAGTTGTGAATTTTAATATCCCATTTACAATAATAGACTGAACAACTAGATAGAAATTCAGTAAGGAAATACAAGATTTGAACACCCCACAAATGAATTAGGCCTAACAGACATACACAGACTCCACTCAACAATAGCAGGATGTGCATTCTTCGCTAGTACACATAGAGCATTCTTCAAGATAGATCACAGGTAAGGTGGCAGAACCAGTCTCAATACATTTAAAAAGATTAAAATCAACCAAAGTGTCAGCCAAAATTGAACACATATGGAAAAGCTGAGAGTAGAAACCAATGGTGAGCAAACAAATTTAAGAAACACTTTACTAATCAAACTGCTAACTATAATGGGGAAAAATGACTTTAACGTGATGAATTGAAACTTTTCAGAGCATTTTCCTCTTCTAATAACTAATAAAATCAGAAAAAAGTACCACAGGGACAGCAGGGATTTACCATTAACAATAACACAAATAAAATGCAGGACAGCTTAAAGCAACAACCCGTAAAACCCGGGGCTGGTGGCAAGAACAGAGAAGCTTCTGGCATGAACCATACTTTATCTGCTAAGCCCGACTTGACATCAACCCTTCAAGCAACCATCAAGACAAACTAGGAAAAAACCTCATTTCCTCACAAGTTCCCTGCAGAGAAGCAATCTTAGTTGTTGTGCTCATTTTTTTCCTTATATTGCCTCAAATATAATAATAATAATAAAGAAATCCAAAGTACTTAGATAAGGTAAAAGGGCAAAGTTCCTAGAACCACATGGTGACTTGGAGGTAAGATGCATAGTCAGAGGGTCTTCCCATGGGAATGGAGGACGCTGCACCCATAAGTGAAGCAAACACTAGTACGGTAAATGCCAAAGTCTCTCAAGACAAAGCAGAGACCAAGAAGTTGCAAAGAATGCAGCCTTCGTTTGTCCCTTCTTGTCCATAATAATATGATTTTACTTATAGAAGAGCATTTTATATCACTTTATTGTTATGCATATGACTAAAAATGTCTAAAATACCTAGTATTAATATTGTGTATGGATGATAGCATCGCAAGTGACATTGCCTTTTTGTTTACAACTTTTTCCACTATTTTAATTATTTAAAATTAGGATGTATTATTTTGGAAAAAATAATAGTAAATTTTGAGGATGTGAGGGAAAAAAGTCTGGAAAAATATGCCAAAAGTTTTACAACAGTATTATAGTTTAATCTGGTTGATGTGACTGTGGATGGCTTTTATTTGCATTTTGTACATTTTAACATTTCCAAAAATGGTTTTTAAACTCATTTTTTTTTGTTTTCAGTTTTGGATCATACATGTAAAGGCCTTGAAAGTTATTACTTATATCTTTACACCAAGAAAAAACTGAGCAAACAGAAACTTAACGACTTTTCTTGGATTCATCAGAAAACTAAGGTTGCAAGACAAACTATGACTACAAAATCCTGACAGACAGGAAAACCTAGAGTCACAGCCAAGAGCTGCTCAACAGCCAAGGGGAGAAGCCACTGCAGCCATAAACCAGTAGGGACATTTAAACAGCAATTTCGACAAAAACCTGAGGGCTGAGCATGAGCTAACTTGAGAGAGAGAAATTCCTGGGGATGCAGTATTAGGAATATCCCCACTTTTCATGGGTTTTATCTCCATGAACCCCACTAGAGAGAAAAGAAAGAATAATCATTGTGAAATATACCCAAAGCTTTCTCTATAGCAAAGGCCTACTATCCAGGAGAAATGACTTTATCAGAGTGTTATCCTAGCTGGGGAAAGAGCTTTGCTCCCACTCCAACCCCCTCTAGCCAGCCTGTCTCATCAGAGGGGGAGAAATAAACCACACAACTAGAAAAACACTTCTGAACATGAACAGCCTAAAGACACACGTTCAATAATAGATTGACATTTAGTCATAATAGTATAGAATGCTTTCCTTCACTCACATCAACTGGGCTTCAGTATGGTCACAGAGGGTTACAGATGTAGGAACTAACAGCTGCAGACTTAGTGAGGAGGAACACACAGGGAAACCCAAAATCAAAAGGGAGTCAAAATCAAGGAAGCTGAAGGACTTTTACATCTCTGTGTAACATACATGTAATTGAATTAATAGAAACAGGAAGAGAGACAATGAAGTAGAAGAAATATTTGAAGGAAGAAGGGTCAATAAGTTTCCAAATACTAATGGCAGACATCAAACTACGTATATGGGAAGATCAGAGAAATACCAAGCAGGATCAATTCTAAAGAAAAGCTACATCAAGGGATTCAAAGTGCAGAAAAACAAAGACAAAGACAAATTCTTTGAAGAAGCAAGAGGAAGAAAATAGCAACTTATCTGTAGGAAACAAAAATAAGAATTATCATGGACTTCTTGTCAGAAACTATGAAAGTGAGAACAAAGTGAAGGAAAACATTTAAGTTACTAAAAAAATAACTTCACAGCCTAAAATTCTATATTGAGAAGAAAAATCATTTAAATATGAAGGGAAAATAAGGACTTTTCCAGACAAAAATTAATGGAATTTATTGCCAGTAAACCTATTTTACAAGAAATATTCAAAGAAGTTCTTTAGGGAGAAGGAAAGTAATATAGGTCAGAAACTCAGATCTACATATTAAAATGTATAGCAATGGAGAAGAAATAAAATATTTTTCTTATTATTTTTACCAATCTAAACTATAACTGCTAAAGTAACCATAGTAACAATGTACTGGGTATTTACAACATATACATAAATTAAAATAATTGCAATAATATCATAAAGATGAAGAAGAGTAGGAAATAGTCTGTTGTGATGTTACAACTGTACATGGGAAGTTGCATTGTGTTATTTGAAGAATGTTGGTTACTTAAATCTCTGGAGCAACTACTAAATTTTTAAAGTATAATTGTGTAATTGATATGCTAAGTAAAGAGGTAAAATAAAATTATATAAAGTTTTCAAATAAAAAGCAGAGAAAGCAAGGAAAGAGTAAAGAAACAAACTAATAAAAAACCCAAATGCAATGCACAGAATAAAGTTATAAATATGACATATATAAATCCATTTCTATCAATAATCATTTAGAGTAGATTTAAAAACATTAACTATATGTTGTCTACAAAAACCCATATTAAATATAATGATTCAGATAGTTTAAAATAAAGGGATGGTAAATACATACCATGCTAAAACTAATCAAAATAGCTGGAGTAGCTATTTTAATTTCAGACAAAATAGACTTCAGAATGAGGGAATTTAGGCATAAATAGCAGCATTACATTCTGATAATGTAGTCTCTTTTCCAAGAAGACAAAACACCATTTAATGGGGACGTACCTAAAAACTGGATGTACTCTCTTGCAAGGTACATCAAATATGCAAGCCCAAACTTACAGAACTGCAAGATAAAGTAGGCAAATTTACCATTACAGTTGGAGACTTCAATCCCCCACTTTTAGTAAAAGATAACAGCAGGCAAAAAAAAATAAGTATGAAAATGATTGACCTAAAAGGCAATGTCAATCAACTTGATCTAAAAACATTTACAAAAAATCCATCCAACAGTATCAGAATACATATCCTTCTCAAGCTCATATTCTGGGCCCTAAAGTGCATTTTAAGAAATTTAAGAGAATGGAATACAGTACACCTTCTCTGATTACACGAATTAAGCTAGAAATCAATAACAGAAAGATAGCTAGAACACCCCTAAATACTTTGAAATTATAATTTAGCACATGGATAAAACAACTCTCAAGATAAATTTTAAAAATATAATATTCTGGATTAAGTTAAAATGAAAATGCAACTTACCAAAATTTGCAGGATGTAGCAAAAGCAGTGCTTAGATGAAAAATATGGCATTAAATACATATATTATAAAAGAATAAAGATTGAAAATCAGTCATTAAGCCTTCCATCTTAGAAAAGTAGAGAAAGAAGAGAAACGTAAACATATTGCAGGAAGAAAAAAATCAAAACGGAAATAAATGAAATTGAACACATAAAAACAATACAGAAAATCAATGAAACAAAGTTGGTTATTTGAAAAGATCAATAAAATTGATTAACCAATAACCAGGCTGAGAAAAATGAGGAGAAAATTAATTACTAATATTAGAGATGAATGAGAGATCATCAGTACTGATTCCATGAAAGATGAAAGGATAATGAAAGAAAAAGAAGACCTACACCCACACAACTGATAAATTAGATAAAATGTATCAATTACTTAAAAACACCGAGAGAAATAAATAATCTGAAAAGGGCTGTATCTATTAAAAATTTAATCAATAGCTTAAAACCTTTCCCCCACAAATGAACTAATTCCATATGATCTCCCTGCTGAATTCTATCAAATATTTAAGAAACAATTCAAATTTTATCTAACATCTTCCAGAAAATACAAGTAAAAAATACATCCTAGCTAGGCCAGCATTACCCAAATATCAAAACCAGGTAAGATATTACAAGAAAACTGCAGACTAATCTCTCTCTTGAACACACATGCAAGAACTCGCAACAAAACAAATGAGGTTTATCCCAAGTATGCAGGGCTGCTCTGGCTTTTGAAAATCAAGCATTGTCATCCAGCACCCCAACAAAGTAAATATGAAAAATCATATGATCAGATCAATTGATGCAGAAAAAGCATTTGACACAACCCAATACTCATTTATGATGAAAACTCCCAGCAAGCTAGGATCACAGGAGGAACTTCATCAACTTAAGAGTATCTACACAAATCTAATCTTAACCTGGTACTTATCGGTGAGAAAATGGAAGCTTTGCCCCTCTGACTGTGAATGAGACGAAGATGTCCTCTCTCAACACTCTTATTTAGCATCACATTAGCAAGTGCAATAAAACTAAAGAAAAAAGAAATAAAAGTTGTATACGTTGGAAAAGTCTGAGTACCTATTTCAGAAAAGTATTAGAAACCAAAGTCTGAACACTAGCTGTGCTCACTGCTACCAGAGTTTCAGTGCTTCTAGGCACTCTGAGCTGACACAGCAAGGAAATGAATGTGTGTATACCAATTTGTGTATATACATATGTGCATACTTATGTCTAGAGTTACCCATCTATGTCTATGTCTGAGTTAAGCAGAGCATAGGTTCATACTGATGTCTTCGACTCTAACCCATCATCACCTGGGTCACTCCAGGCCTCTCTGCTTATCTGTAACCTCCCACTCCAACGGAGAAATACCACCTGGCTGTCACCACCTGTCTTCCATTTACTTGATTTTTACTAATTTCTAAATTGTTTCCATGGTAACTGTAAATGTAGGTACTACATGGACAGAAAGTGGGCATTAATTCTAGCTATATTTATATGTTCTTGTACTTTACAAATAATTTAAAATTTTTTCTGTATTATAAAAGGTTAACTACATTTGCTTCTCTAAATTATCTGAGTTGACTTTTAATTCCTTTTTATTCTATAAATTCTTCACTTTGTGTTAGCGCAATCCTTGGACTTGTATTTGACACGTGGTGAGTAGTGAGGAGTCTCTTAGTTGTCTGGCAAATACTGGACACTGTGATCTCAAAAGTCCCCAGAAAAGAAAGAGAGAAACTTTCTCACAGCACCCTGATCCTATGTGCCATGCCTAAAACTGCCCAGACTCATTACACAAAAATATTCAATACATTGATAAAAAGGGAAGGAGAATAGAAGGGAAGGTTGGCTAAATGTTCTAAGACCTCTGGTTCCCATGATCTTTTGTCTTCAGCACTCTCCAGCCTCCACTTTCTATACCTCTCTGTACAGTCGCAATCTGTCCAGTTCCTCTTTTCCCAATTCACCCATCCTGCAAGTGTCCACGCAGAAAGATGGGTGCGTTTCCTCATTTTGGCAGGTGGTGGTTGATAATGTCTCCTAATTGCTGCACTAAAAGGAATATGAGATGGTTATTAATCAGGATATAATACCTAACGCTACAGGGACAAACCAATTTCCAAGTGTCAGTGGCTTAACAGCAAAGTGTGTCCGGAAGTGGTGGGTTCTTGGTCTCACTGATTTCAAGAATGAAGCCACCGACCTCACGTGAGTGTTACAGTTCTTAAAGATGGAGTGTCCGGAGTTTGTTCCGCCAGACGTTCAGATAAGTCTGGAGCTTCTTCCTTCTGTTGGGTTCGTGGTCTCCTGTCAGGAGTGAAGCTACAGACCTTCGTGATGAGTGTTACAGCTCTTAAACACAGGACATCTAGAGTTGTTTGTTCTTCCTGGTGAGTTCGTGGTCTCGCTGGCTTCAGGAGGGAAGCTGCAAACCTTCCCAGTGAGTGTTACAGCTCATAAAGACAGGGTGGACCCAGAGTGAGCAACAACAAGATTTACTTCAAAGAGGTAAACAACAAAGCTTCCACAGTGCCCAAAGCGACCACAGCAGCTTTCCGCTGGCTGGCTTGGCCAGCCTGCTTTTATTCCGTTATCTGGCCCCACCCACGTCCTGCTGATTGGTCCATTTTACAGAAAGCTGATTGGTCCATTTCGACAGAGTGCTGACTGGTAGTCTTACAATCCTTGAGCTAGACACAGGGTCACAGAGTGCTAGTTAGTTAGATACAGAGTTAGCTGGATACAGAGTACCAATTGGTGTATTTACAAACCTTGAGCTAGACACAGAGTGCTGATTGGTGCATTTACAATCCTTGAGCTAGACACAGAGTCAGAGTGCTAGTCCTCCAAGTCCCCACTAGGTTAGCTAGATACATGTTCACAAACCCTGAGCTAGACACAAGAGTGCTGATTGATGCACATAGGATCCTCCCGCTGGATATAAAAGTTCTCCAAGTCCCCATCCAGTTCAGAAGCCCAGCGGGCTTCACCCAGTGGATCCTGCACCAGCGCTGTAGGCGGAGCTGCCGGCCAGTCCCCAGCGGCGCCTGCACTCCTCAGCCCTTGGGCTGTTGATAGGACCAGGGGCCGCTGAGCAGGGGGCGGCGCCTGTCGGGGAGGCTCAGGCCGCGCAGGAAACCACGGCAGGGGGAGGAGCTTAGACATGGCGGGCTGCAGGTCCCGAGCCGTGTCCCGCAGGGAGGCAGCTAGGGCCCGGCGAGACGTTGCGGCGCCGGCAGGCCGGCCCTGCTGGGGGACCTGGCACTACCTCCGCAACTGCTGGCCCCAGTGCTAAGGCCCTCACTGCCCTGGGCAGGCGGTGCTGGCCGCCGCTCCGTGTGTGGGGACCCGCCCAGCCCGCGCCCTGGGGGAACTCACACGGGCCCGCGAGCGCAGCGGGCAGCCCCGGTTCCCGCCCGCGCCTCTCCCTCCACACCTCCTGGCAAGCAGAGGGAGGGGCTCGGGCCCCTCAAGCGCCCCCAGAGTGGACGCTGAGGCCCATGAGGCGGTGAGAGTGAGGGCTGCTAGCACTTGGCCACCTATCAAAGGTTTGTTATTCAAATCGGTCTTATGTAGGGTACCCTCTTCTACCTTGAAACTATTATTCCCTTTGAAACACACTCTCTAAGATCACTGCAGTAAGAACAGAAAGAACTGAGGATCATGAAAGCCAGTTTCAGAAATTAAGCCTAGAAGTGACTTATCAGTTCAGTCCAATTACATAAGCCCAGCATAGCTACAGTGAGGCTGGGAAATGCATACCTGCCTAGCAAGATGTGAGTATGTGTTTAAAACTACATTTTATCAGCCACAGTAGACAGGAGCCTGGAATTTGAGTTTCTACTACTGCTACCAAAACGACAGGGGTTAGGTCAGATGCTGCTGCTCACCACACAGAAAGCTAATCATTAAGGCAATGAGTATTGCCAAGGAAGAAGGTTTTGATTACGTGCTGCAACCAAAAACACAGGAGATCAGTCTCATATCCATCTTCCTGACTGACTAAAATTAGGGGCTTATGTAGCAGGGAAGAAATGTAACCACGTGGGAAAATAGAAATTAGGGAAGGGTAAGGAAGAGGAGCTGGTCAACAGGAGCAAGTGGTCAGTTAGGCAATCTTAGTGGGTGAGGGCTGCGGTGTTTCATTGTGCAAATGCAGTGATATGGTGAGTTTCAGCTCCATGATACTATCTGGGAGGCCTGATAGTTGGTTCCTGAAACAGGAAGTCAGATAAGATAAATGTAACTTTCTCAAGTTTTAAGACTGGGAGGATCAATTTCTATGTTTATTCAAAGAAACCATAAACATCAGCTCTATGGGACAATTGGATCCGTTTCAGTCCCTGCTTTTCTATTTATAAACTCCTCAATTATGCAGAATCTGGTATCAATATTTCCAGCTGCTTCATGCTGACAGGGGGTGTTATGGTCAGCTCCGTATCATGGGTGACCGACCATGTGGCCACCCAGGAATCAAAAGTTAATCTAATACTATAGTTTTCTTCTGAAGCACAGTCTTTCTTTCTCTAGTCCCCCAAGTCTGCTAAAGACAAATCATAGCAGGACCAACCTGCCTACAAAATAAGCTTCAATCCCATACACTTGGCCTGATTACCAGCACAAAGTGCAGCAAGAATCACTGTCCATGTAGGTTCTCTGAAACTGTCTTTGCTGGAACCTCTCACAAGGTCATTTTAGTCAAAGCCCTGGAGAGAAAACTACTTCCTCCAATTGCGTCCCATTTTACAAGAAAACAGATTCTTACTGAACTTACGCAGAGAATCATATTGCCATGAATTAAAAATATTCACAAATAGTTTATGAATTTTGGAGAAATTAGGCATAGAGAGAAATGTGCCCCAAATTCTGTTTGCAAAAGTGTAACCTACTCGATTAAAGGCAGCAATGTTTCAAATTTTTAAAAAGCCATAAAATTATTTTACTCCTCTATTAGTTCAATCCATGCAATCAGCTCCTGGTCTGCTTCATATTGGGTTAACAATCTTTATGAACATACTAGCCTTTCAACTAGTGTCCTGGAAGTTTTCTCTCTAATTCAATGGCACAATTTCCAAAGTTGTCGGAAACCTATGTTCAAGAGTCATTTGCATGGACTCCCGCCAAGAAGCAAGACTGTAGCTGATAAGTCACTTTTCGAGAAGAATGAAAGCATGTAAACAATTGCAGATAACAAACATCTTAAGACAGCCATAAAGACACAGTTGACAAGGAAAATTGGTTATCTGTGTCATGCAACAATTTAACATAATAATCATAATTATTACTGGCAACATATATTAAGACATATCAGAATTTTAGGAATTCATACAATTCTGGAGTGCATATTAACATCACATCTATATAAATATAACCCAAAAGAAGTTAAACACCACCTCAGATTTGACAATGCTTCCTGCATAATTCTAATATGCCAAGTCAAAAATGATAAAACTAAAAGTTACCTTTTGATAGAGAGCAGACTCAGTTTTCCAAACAATAAGACCTAACAGAGACAGCATGAGGCCAACTAAATGTCTCTCTGTCCTTCTTTTTTCCCGTGCAGTTTACTCAAAAGCTAAACAAAAATCTTTTATCTCTTATTAATATTACACAAATATTTTGTTCAAAAGACAAAACCATATTTTATGTTGGTATGGTGTATCATTAATGTTAAAAGCTAGTGTTAATTAAACCTTGTAAACAAATGTATCTAATCAGTTTGACCATAAAGTATGATTTCCATAAAACTTTTATAAACTTTTATAATTTTCTGTTAAAGAGCAGATCAACACTCCAAGAAAATCTTGTTATTCCAACACAAGAGCCCAGATGGTCTTGCATCAATGTGCTTTTGATAATAATGTTTAATTTATAGAAAAACTTTGAACTAATTTTATCCCTCAAAAGTGGCCCTTACAATCTTGTGCCCACCTCTTATGTGATAGTCCCTAGAGGGATTCAGTGGTTTTAATTTCTGGCCCTGTGTCTCATAAAAGCAGTTGCTTTTGATTGTCATCTTCTCCTGGGTCTGAAAATGAGACTTTCACAAAGATAAATACTCAAGATGTAGCAGGAGTAGGTGCATTTTTCCAACCCAGGAGTCAAAGCCCTGTAACTTAACAGCACAAAGATTAGTTATTAGGACATTTATACCACAGAAAGTCCTATCATTTTCTCTAACATGTCACAAATTAGAACACTGTTATTTGGTGTCCAGTAGTTACCATCTGCAGCACTTAAAACCACTGTATTAAAGTGGTTAGGTTACTCCTTGGATATATCTAATTGCTAGCATTCTAGTGACAGAACTGTGACCAAAAGCATCAAATATGTAATAGGCCCTATGCTAAACTTATCAAAGTAAGACAACTAACTTTTTTCTCCACCATTTAAAATATGGTAAAAGTAAATATCACTCTTGGAAATTCAGGATGAGGATAAACAATCTCCTTTCATTTAAATATTATACAGCAAAACAGGAGCAAAGTGAGAGTAGGCACACAGAAATTTCATCTATTTTAAAAGAGTATCATCCTTTGAAATATTTCTAAGATTGGTTTCTGGATATAGTACTGAGAACTGATTAGGTAACTTTCACCACCAGAATCTTCAAACCAGTGCCACACACTTGCGTGTATCTGTTTTCAGGTACACACATGAAGGCCCAACAGTGGGACAGCTTGGGATCAAAAATCACTAGAAAGTCTCACATTTTTATTACTACTTAATCCAAGTGAATGCCACTTAATTTTAATAATGGCCAACACAACTAACATAGTTTGAGAGAAATCCCAACCCCTATGATTTCTTTAAGGGCAAAGCCAAATCTTTCCTGAACATTCAAACTTTGTCCCCGCATCACAGGTTTTCCTCACTGCAGGAAAAGACCCGAAACAAACTCAAGTTACTGATTGAACTGAATTACCTTGGAAACAAGCACCATTTAACTATCACCTACTTTTCCAAATAACAAAACATATAATGTACTATTTCCGTTCAGAACTTTTAAACATAAGTGTTTTATGTAATTTTTCACTAGGAACCTTCAAGCTCTTACAGCTCTCAAGATCATCAGAGGTAAGCAAAACCAATCAGATTTTAAATATCTTGTGTCATGTATCAATTTTGAAAGCTTGACAAAGGTAGCTTAGGAACATCAGATAAGTAGAACAAATGGTGAATTGTTGGAAATGTATGAGAAACAAAAAATGACTATTCATAGAACCAAGTAGAAGCCTTCCATTAGAAACTAAAAACATCAATGGTTATATATGTATATATAAGTAAAGCCCAAAGAACAGCTAATAAATACAAGTTAGAAGCAAAACTAAAAAAAACAAACAAATTTTTCTCTACTCAGTTTACCTTGGAGGCTACAGTGTTACCCAGAATATAAAAAAAAAAAAACATGATGGATATTTTGTTCCCGATATAAAATTTAGTATCTTTAAGTCCTCAAATACCACTAAATATTTTGTGCATTTGAGAAATTCACTTAGATACATGACCAGCAAGTGCTTTAATGCTAGTGCTGTCTATGCAGAAGAACAAGTACAGCGTGAAAAAAAGCAAGCTTGGATATAAAATTTGGCCCCATGCTAAATCTGGGTTCATGCTTAACTATATTAAAAAAGAACTGCCAAACAGCTAATGCACTTCTTTACTATATTTCTTTCTTTATCTTCATCAAGACTAAGAACTTTAGCAATGAGCAGTGCTAATTAGTCAAATTTCTCAAATTTTCTATCAGGTTGTAAAGAACATTTTATTATTTAAACTTTTTAAATGTTCTATTTTCTCTGTTTATGCATGAATATGACACATAGAGAAGCAGGAAATAAAACTATATTTAACTTAGACCATTTATGACTTGGATTTTGCTTGGATTTTGCTTTGCCCTAATTTTTTAAAAACTAACCAGTCATTTTACGTTAGGACAAAAATAACATACAAGATCCATTCTTATACAAAATTATTCTCTTCTTTAGAACCTTTGTTACCAAAGATACATCTTCATATCCATAACTTTCTTCACATCTCCCTCCTTTACTTGTTGATTCCTGTCTACCTTGTTTCATAAATAACCTTTTCAAGTTTGTAATTTGAATTAACCTTTAGATAACTTCTGAATTAGACAAAATTATTCTTTTTCTCAATAAAAACACATCAGCTTTGGCATATTTTTATACAGAATTATATATTAACTAGAATTTTTATCTTTAGTAACCTTAAATTTTGGTGAAAACATAGGATGCAAGAAATCCTGAGTTGCCTATGAGATATTAGCATTTTATAGATGAGAACTGTTTCAAAATTTTTAGAACCATGTTTCCCCATATCATAGCCTTTTCTTAATTGGAAATGACCCAGACATCCAGTGAGCATCAAAAATGATTTCAAGGTTTTAAATTAAATATAAAGTTCACCCAGCACGCACCTATTTACATTTCATTTATTTTTAGCAGTTTATCTATGTTACTTATGCATCATTTTCTTGTTAACCACTTTATAACCTGTGAATATCAAATGTTCACCTAAGTAAGAAACTTAAAGTTAACTGTATGAGTATTTGCACCAGTAACTCAGAAGATTCAGCTGTTTTCATTAAACCAACAATATTAAATTAGTTTTACTTATCAAAAAGTTTTCACAGACAAAGACCATTCTGTTTTGGCTGGGTTTATAGTTTTATAACCTTCTGAGCCAAACCCTGACACCTCAAAATATCTGAGAAACAAATACAAAACCCAGATAAAAATGTATGCTGACAATTCTGAAGACGTCTCTACTTTTATTTTACCAACAATTTTAAAGCTAGCTTGTTTATTAATGATTTACTTAAGTCTCGTGAACTTGAAAAATATTTTGGACTTAATTTATGGGCATGCTTATTTATAAGCCAATTTGGTGGGCATAACATGTAATAAATGTACATATACATAAACATATCTATGTATACACACACATAAAAATCTAATAGCGTCTACCATGGAACTCTAGCCATGAGCTAGCAACAGAAAATCATCAGTGTATGAACATGTTCACAGGGCTACACTTTGTTTGCCTTGATAGGTAAAATGCAGTGAAGGCTGTGAACTAAAATTCTGGGTAAAGCAGTTGCCAGGGCAGTTTTATTTGTAAAGGCCAAAGCACCCCAGTGCTAAACAGCACCACAGAAGAACATTACATACTAAACAGGCCTCATCTTGCTTAGAATAACAGCATAAAAGCCTGTGTACATGAAACTCCACCCGACTTTCCCATTCAACAGCAAACTCCAGATTCCACTGAATCTGGGGCCAAACAGTATTACAAAAGAATATCAGTTTATTGAATTATAATTTCCCGTGACCATACTGTGTCTGGAATTGGTGGGTTCTTGGTCTCACTGACTTCAAAAATGAAGCCACAGACCCTCAAGGTGAGGGTTACAGTTCTTAAAGATGGTGTGTGCGGAGTTTGTTCCTTCAGATGTTCAGATGTGTCTGGAGTTTCTTCCTTCTGGTGAGTTTGTGGTCTCACTGACTTCAGGAGTGAAGCTGCAGACCTTCATGGTGAGTGTTACAGCTCATGAAGGTTGCGTGGACCCAAAGAATGAGCAGCTGCAAAGAGGGACAAAACAAAGCTTCCACAGGTGGAAGGGGTGGCCTGCTTTTATTCCCTTATCTGGCCCCACCCACATCCTGCTGGTTGGTCCATTTTACAGAGAGCTGATTGGTCTGTTTTACAGAGAGCTGATTGGTCCGTTTTGACAGCATGCTGATTGGTGCATTTACAATCCTTTAGCTAGACACAGAAGTTCTCCAAGTCCCCACCCCATTAGCTAGACACAGAGCACGGACTGGTTCATTTACAAACCTTTAGCTAGACACAGAGTGCTGACTGATGTTACAATCCTTTAGCTACACAGAAAAGTGCTCCCAGTCCCCACCAAAGTAGACACAGAGTTCTGATTGGTGCATTTACAATCCTTTAGCTAGACAGAAAAGTTCTCCAAGTCCCCACCCGACCCAGAAGCCCAACTGGCTTCACTTCTTAATATCAACACACAAACAATCACCAGAACACAATCCAACTGCTGCAGCAACAAACAAGCCCCAAGTGTCCAAACTGAAACAGCTGGGGCGCTTCCTTCCACTCTCCATAGTTGGGCTTAATCAACCTGCAAACAAAAATTCCCTTGGAATTTCCCAAGTTGAGAAGTGCTAATCCCAATGCCTGGTACCCACAAAGGACATTCATTTGTCCAGACATACACACAACACACAACAAACAAGCGCCCAAGGGTATCCTAACTGAAACAGTCAGTATGCTTTCCTCTCAGTAAGCTGGGCTTGTTCAACCTGCAAATGACAATGCCTTTAAAAATTTGCCAAATTGACGGAAGCAGATCATGCTCTCTGGGCCCACAAACAACACTCACCTATATGAGTGCAATGTCAAATTTCAAAGGTTGTTCTTCCTGGGCAATCAGGAACATAGTTGGGACCAGCAGCAGTGGGGCCAGAGACCCTGAAATGCATCTCCAACCAAAATTGGGTAGGCAGCTACTCAGGAGAGCTTCTGAGACTCCCAGCACCCTTTTGCTGAGCCAGAACTAATGCATTCCCAGTCAGGCAACCAAAATCTGTGCCTGAAACACCAGGGATTTGGTTTAGGTCCTGCTGTTTGCCACACAGAAAGTCAACAATGGAGACAATGAGTATTGCCAAGGAAGAAGGCTTTAGTTGGGTGCTACAGCTAAGGAAATGGGAGATCAGTCTCACACCAATCTCCCTGACTGACTAAAATTAGGATTTTATATAGCAGCGAAGAAGTGAAACCATGCCTGGAAAAACAGGAATTAGGAAGGAGAAAGGAAGAGGAGTTGGTCAACAGAAAGCAGGTTGTCAGTTAGTTATGATGGGTGAAGGGTCTGGCTAAATGCAGTGATGTAGTGAGTTTCAGCTTCTTGATACTATCTGGGAGGCCTGAAGGTTGGTTTCCGGAGGAAAGAATTCAGATAAAAACAAATGTAGCTTTCTCAAGTTTTAAGGCCAGGAGGAGTAATTTCTATATTTATTCAAAGACATCAGCCCTACGGGACAATTGGGTCAGTTTCACTATTAACTATACTGTCCGCTATATTACTATTGATAAGTCACACAAACATCTGAAGCTCCAGTTTTGTCATTCATTTATTTTTTTAGGCATTTTACCATTTTACACTTGCCATGCACATACTGCTGAGCACTCTGCAAGGGGCTAGACTATAAAGGTAAATAAGGTAAATAAAACAGAGCTCGTATCTTGAAGGAGTTCCCAGTGTAGTACATCCTACAACAGAAATATGTTCAACGTGTTTTGGGATCACGTGGTTAAAAGCAACCACCATTCCCTGAGGAAGGCAGGACTAACTTCATATGAGAGGGTTTGGTGAGGGTCTCAAAAGATAGGCATCTTCCAGAGGAATGAAGACACTCTAGCCATCCATCTACACAGAAGACACTGTGAAAAGGAAAGACGATGGTGTGTACGGAGATGAGGAATTAATCCAGCCTGGTATGGATCTAGATTGCTCAAAGGCTCATGTGCAATGGTCGTGTGAATATATCAACACACTTTACCCCCAAATTAGGCTTTTTCTGCAAATAAGGACATTCTCTTACATCATCAAAATACCATTATCATACCATAAAAAGTAGCCATCATTCTCTAATGTAAACTAATAACTACTCCTTATCCAAATTTTTTCAGTTTTCCAAATATATCCTTTTATAGTTGTTTACTTTCAAACTAGGATCCAATCAAGACTTTAACATTGCATTTCAGTGTCTTGTATCTTTAATCTAATTTAATATGTAGCAGTAAGTTTTTCCTCTTTTTATTCATGTCTGCCCTTTTTAATAAAACTGGACCATTTAATGTAGAATGCACACATTTTATATTTTTCCAATTGTTTTAGTGATGTAATCTACCTCTTCTTCCACTATCCTCTGTGTTTACAGAAAAAGTTAGCCTAGAGGCTTGGTTCTATTTGGGTTACATACTTTTGGCACATTTTTTATAGTTGATGTTGTGTCCTTCATATTGTATCACATTAGTATCAGTGTTACCTTAGTTTGTCCCACTGAAAGTGATGCTTGGTTATTTGGTTAATATGGTGACAATCAGATCTTCTTTTATTGAAAATATATACTTCGATATTATGCAAATATACATCATTTTACTAATATTTAAATAAATTGTTTTGGCATTTATTAATAATCCTAGCCTGATGTTGAAAACATACTTTAACTTTTATCATTCTATCTGTAGTTATTAGCCAGTATTTTTCTATAAAGAAGAGCCTTCCTACATCAACTGACAATAAATTTTAACTGCTCAAAAAAAAAATCACATAAATTCTTACTGTTTTCCCTTTAAATATCAATTTTAGGAGTAAAGAATTATTATAAATACTTGCAATGATGGAAAATTTGTTTTTCTTCTGTATTTTTGAATGTCATTATGGATTAATAATTTCTAGTTAATATGCTGTCTTCTAAGAGCTATTTTTGCAAAAATTGTAGATTTTTTAAAAACTCAAATTATTAGGCCGGGCGCGGTGGCTCAAGCCTGTAATCCCAGCACTTTGGGAGGCCGAGACGGGCGGATCACGAGGTCAGGAGATCGAGACCATCCTGGCTAACCCGGTGAAACCCCGTCTCTACTAAAAAATACAAAACACTAGCCGGGCGAGGTGGCGGGCGCCTGTAGTCCCAGTTACTTGGGAGGCTGAGGCAGGAGAATGGCGTAAACCCGGGAGGCGGGGCTTGCAGTGAACTGAGATCCGGCCACTGCACTCCAGCCTGGGCAACAGAGCGAGACTCCGTCTCAAAAAAAAAAAAAAAAAAAAAAAAAAACCTCAAATTATTTCAAATTTGGCAAATGGAAGCCTCTTCAATCTGGCCCTTATGTCCTGTTGACATGTACCTATTAGTCTTTGAATATTTCCTTCTTTTTTTGCACAGGGTCTCTCAAACTCTTTTGGCACTTTCCTTGTCCAAGATATTCAAAGAGCCATTTCTTCTAAGAACCCTGTTTCCTCTTAACACAATATTGGATTTAGAAACCAAGCTAGCTGCTAAGGCTGCTCAGGCTACCCACTGTTGCTGTGGTGTTATTGCTTCTAGCCTTTTTCAAAAGACAGAGATGAGAAGACTACATTAGTTTGATGAGTAGGTGTGTGTGTATGTGTGTGTGTGTGTGTGTGTATGTACATTCACATATGAAAACTGAGGACAGAATGATAAAATAGGTTGTTATGGGGGCCTGGATGGGAAATAAACACATTAATTAACACAGTGCAACTGAAATAAATATAAACAGATTTGAGAACATGTGAAATTATTTTATAAACTTTGACGTGTCAAGATGGAAGACTGGTGGCATTGTTAGCATGCATCTCCCACTTAGAAAGACAAAATAGTGTGTAGAGATCCATACTGTAAACTCTTGTCCAAGAAACAACACAGAAACATAACAGAAAACCTGAATGAAACCACAGATCTTTTGAAGAAAGTGTCAGGCAGCATCCTAAACTGTGAACAAGATGGAAAACTCCTGACAGGAGATATTGAGCCAGCTCACACACCCAGCAGCATTACTCCTACAAACAGCATCCAGGAAAGCCGCTACACAAACACTCTCTGTATCTAAGGAACTCATATGGAGTCTTTGCAACTGAAAGCATCCTGAGCCAAAGCTAGGTGACAACAAACTATACGCATTAAAATCACATCCTCAAGGGGGAAAAAAGAAAAATCAAGAAAAACCAATTGAATAAAAAATAAATTGAAAAATAATTAGAAGAAATAGTCTATCCAAATGAGAAGGAACCAGAAAAATAATTCTGGCAATATGAAAAAACTGGGTTCTATAATACCCCCAAAAGATCACACTAACTCAAGCAGTGGATCCAAACCAAGATAAAATCATTGAAATACCAGATAAATAATTCAAAAGATTGATTCCTAAGTTATTCAAGAAGATACAAGATGAAGATGAAAACCAACATAAAGAAATTTAAATGATTTAGGATATGAATAAAAAATTTTCTAAAATACACATATTTTAAATAAAAAAACGATGAGAACTTCTGGAAATGAAAGATACATTTAGGAAACTACTCAATGCAGTGGAAAGTTTTAACGGACTAGTCCAAGTAGAAGAAACAATTTCATAGCTTGAGTACAAGGCTTTGAATTAACTCAGCCAGACAAAAATGAAGAAAAAGGAATTAAAATAAATGAACAAAGTCACCAAGAAATATGGGATTATATAAAATGGCCAGACCTAAGAATTATAGGTGTTTTTTCTTCTGTAGGAGGAGAAAAATTAAAACTTTGGAAAGCCGACTTGAGGGAATAATTGAGGAAAACATCCCTGACTTTGTTCGAGATTTAAACATCAAAATACAAGCAGCAAAAAGAACTCCTTGGGGACTTATTGCAAAAAAGACATCATTAAGTCATATAATTATCAGTCAATGTAAGTCAATGTAAAGGAAAGAATTCTAAGAACAGTGAGACAAAAGCAAGAGGTAACTCCTAAAAGAAAACCTATCAGACTAACAGCAGGCTTCTCAGCAGAAACCTTGCAAGACAGAAGGAATTGGGTTCTTATCTTTATTCTCCTGAAACAGAAAAACCTTCAGCCAAGAATTTTGTACCCACCAAAACTAAGTTTCATAAAAAAGTGAATAAAGTATTTATCAGGCAAGCATCTGCAGAGGGAATTTGTCAATACTAGCCCAGCCCTACAACACATCTTAAAAGGAGTTAAAAATGTTAAAACAGGAGGTTGATGTGTATCAGAATAGAAACTCCTGAAAGCACAAAATTCACAGGACTTATAAAAATAATAACACATTGAAGAAAATAAACTCACTAAGCAACAATCAACATGATGACTGGAATAGCACCTCATGTGTCAACATTAACATCGAAACTGGTCTAAATGCTCCACTTAAAAGACACAGATTGGCAGAATGGATGAAACATCAGAAACAAAATATATGCTGTATTCAGGAGACATCTCTAACATGTAAGTATTCTTATAGACTCAAGGTAAAGGGGTGGAAAAATATTTTACTTGACAAATGGGAACCACAAGAGAGTAGGAGTAGCTATTTTTATATAAAATAAAACAGACTTTAAGGCAACGACAGCAAGATAATCCACAGACCCTTTGAAGGAGGTAGATTGCTGCTGCAGGCTCTATAGGACAACCAAGGAACTTCAGAAACAAAAGGACATAATCTCTTGGGTGCTCTATGGCCCCAGCCATCACCTGATCCTCCCTATACTACTGTAACTGATGTGCTCTTGAAAGCACCACCTTCTCCCTGGAGGCCAACCAACACACACAAAAAACCCAGTGCACTTAACAAAAATACAACCAAGGACCTTCATAGAGACCATGTCACTTCCTTGCTGCCTCTACTGGAGCAGGTGCTGTTATCCATGCCTGAGAGACCTGAATATGGGTCGTATCATAGGACTCTTTGCACACATTCACTAGTAGCAGCCTAGGGGC
The DNA here is from genome assembly GCF_003255815.1 of Theropithecus gelada. Classification (NCBI taxonomy): domain Eukaryota; kingdom Metazoa; phylum Chordata; class Mammalia; order Primates; family Cercopithecidae; genus Theropithecus; species Theropithecus gelada. Next base: position 1,709,277 of record NC_037680.1, read on the forward strand.
CGGTAGCTCTGACGGGTGGCTAGACCCAGAAGAGAAGTAATACTCGGTTCAGCTCTCAGGAAGCCCCATCCCTAAGGGAAACGACAGAAGAAGACATCATGGGAGCATCCCAAAGGGCAAAAGAATCTGAACAGCAGCCCTTGAGTCTCAGATCTTACTTCTGAAACAGTCTACACAAATGAGAAGGAACCAGAAAAATGATTCTGGTAATATGACAAAACAAGGTTCTTTAGCACCACCCAAAAAGATCACACTAGCTTGCCAGCGATGGATCCAAACCAAGACAAAATCTCTGAATTGCCAGAAAAAGAATTCAGAAAGTCGACTACTAAGCCAATCAAGGAGGTAAGAGAGAGGTGAAGTCCAACTTAAAGTTTTAAAAAAAGGATAGAGGACACGAATGGAAAAATCTCCAGTGAAATACATAGCATAAATAAAAAACAATCACAAGTTCTAGAAATGAAGGACACACACACTTACAGAATTGCAAAATGCACTGGAAAGTCTCAGCAAGAGAATTGAACAAGTAGAAGAAAGAATTTCAGAGCTTGAAAAAAAGGCTTTTGATTTAATCCAATCTAACAAAGACAAAGAAGAATTTTAAAAAGGAACAAAACCTCCAAGAAGTTTGGGATTATGTTAAATGACCAAACCTAAGAATAATTGGTGTTGCTGAGGAAGCAGAGAAATCTAAAAGGTTGGAAAACAAATTTGAGGGAATAATTGAGGAAAACTACCCCAGCCTTGCTAGAGGTCTAGACATCCAAATACAAGAAGCTCAGAGAACATCTGGAAAATTCATCGCAAAAGGATCATTGCCTAGACACCATCATCAGATTATCTAAAGTCAAGACCAAAGAAAGAACCTTAAGAGCTGTGAGGCAAAAGCATCAGGTAACCTATAAAGGAAAACATACCAGATTAACAGCAGATTTCTCAGCAGAAACCCTACAAGCTAGAAAAGATTGGTGTCCTATCTTTAGCCTCCTTAAACAAAACAATTATTAACCAAGAATTTTGTATTCGGTGAAACTAAGCTTCAAAATGAGGAAAGATACAGTATTTTTCAGACAAACAAATGCTGAGAGAATTTTCCACTACCAAGCCAGCACTACAAGAACTGCTAAAAGGAGCTCTAAATCTTGAAACAAATCCTTGAAATTACACCAAAATAGAATCTTCTTAAAACATAAATCTCACAACACCTATAAAATGACAACACAATAAAAAAAAAAGGTATCCAGCAATAAATAGCACGATGAATAGACTAGTGCCTCACATCTCAATATTAACATTGAATGTAAATGGCCTAAATGCTCCAGTTAAAAGATACAGAATGGCAGAATGGACAAGAATTCACCAACCAAGTAACTGCCGTCTTCAAGAGACTCACCTGACACATAAGGACTCACATGAACTTAAGGAAAAGAGTGGAAAAAGATATTCCATGCAAATGGATACCAAAAGCAAGCAGGAGTAGTTATTCTTATGTCAGACAAAACAAGCTTTAAAGCAACAGCAGTTAAAAGAGACAAATAGGGACATTATATAATGAAAAAAGGACTAGTCCAACGGGAAAATATCACAATCCTAAATATATATGCACCTAACACTGAAGCTTCCAAATTTACAAAAACAATTACTACTAGACTTAAGAAATGAGATAGACTGCTAGCAACACAATAATAGTCGGGGACTTCAATACTCCACTGGCAGCACTAGACAGGTCATCAAGACAGAAATTCAACAAAGAAACAATGGACTTAAACTATACCTTGGAACAAATGGACTTCACAGATACTTACAGAACATTCTACCCAACAACTGCAGAATATACATTCTATTTATCAGCACTTGGAACATTCTCCAAGATAGACCATATAATAGGCAACAAAACAAGTCTCAACAAATTTAAGAAAATCAAAGTTATAGCAAGTACTCTCTCAGACCATAATGGAATAAAATTGGAAATCAACTCAAAAAGGAAACCTCAAAGCCATGCATATTATATATATGGAAACTAAATAACTGTTCCTGAATGATCATTTGTTTAACAGTGAAATCAAGATAGAAATTAAACATTTTCTTGAACTGGACAATAATAGCGATACAACCTATCAAAACTTCTGGGATATGGCAAAAGCAGCACTAAGAGGAAAGTTCATAGTATTAAATGCCTACATGAAGAAGTCTGAAAGAGCACAAATGGATAATCTAAGGTAACACCTCAAGGAGCTAGAGAAACAAGAACAAACCAAATCCAAATCCAGCAGAAGAAAAAAAATAACCAAGATCAGAGCAGAACTAAATAAAATTGAAACAAACAAAAATACAAAAATGAAACAAAAAGCTACTTCTTTGAAAAGATAAAAGTGATAGACTATTAGTGAGATTAACCGAGAAAAGAAGAAAGAAAATCCAAATAAGCTCAATTAGAAATGACACAACAGATGTTACAACCAATATTACAGAAATAAAAAGGATTATTCAAGGCTACTATAAGCACCTTTACTTGCATGAACTAGAAAAACTACAGAAGATGGATAAATTCCTGGAAGTATATAACCCTCCTGGATTAGAACAGGAAGAAATAGAAACTCTGAATAGACCAATAACAAGCAGCGATATTGAAATGGTAATAAAAAAGTTACCAACAACAACCAAAAAAGTTTAAGACCAGACAGATTCACAGTTCGATTGACACTATTCCAAAAGATAGAGAAAGAGGGAATCCTCTTTAAATTATTCTATGAAACCAGTATTAACCCTAACACCAAAACCAGGAAAGGACATAACAACAAATAAAACTCGAGACCAATATCCCTTATGAACACAGATGCAAAACTCCTTAACAAAATACTAGCTAAGTGAATCCCACAGTATATTAAAAAGATAATCCACCATGATCAAGTGGGTTTCATACCAGGGATGCAGGGATGGTTTAACACACACAAGTCAGTAAATGTGATACACCACATAAACAGACTTAAAAACAAAAATCACATGATCATCTCAATAGACGCAGGCAAAGAATTTGATGAAATCCAGCATCCTTTATGATTAAAGTCCTCAGCAAAATTGGCATAGAAGGGACATACCTTAAGGTAATAAAAGCCATCTATGAGAAACCCACAGCCAACATTATATACTGAATGGAGAAAAATTGAAAGAATTCCTCCTGAGAACTGCAACAGTTAAACAAGGATGCCCACTTTCGCCACTTCTATTCAGCTTAGTACTGGAAGTCCTAGCCTTAGCAACGAGACAAGAGAAAGACATCAAAAGTATCCAAAATGGTAAAGAGGAAGTCAAACTGTCACTGTTTGCTGATGTATTAGTCCATTTTCACACTGCTGATAAAGACATACCTGAGACTGGGCAATTTACAAAGGAAGAGGTTTAATTGGACTTACAGTTCCACATGGCTGGGGAAGCCTCACAATTATGGTGGAAGGCAAGGAAGAGACAGTCGCATCTCACATGGATGGCAGCAGGCAAAGAGAGAATGAGCGCCCAGCAAAATGGGTTTCCCATTATAAACCATCAGGTTTTGTGAGAATTGCTTACTACTATGAGAACAGCACAAAAAGGCCTGCCCCCATAATTCAATCATCTCCCTTCGGGTCCCTCCCACAACAGGTGGAAATTATGGGAGCTATAAGATGAACTTTGGGTGGAAACACAGAGCCAAACCACATCAGCTGATGACATGGTTGTATACTTAGAAAACCCTAAAGACTCATCTAAAAAGCTACTAGAACTGGTAAACGAATTCAGCAAAATTTCAGGATACAAAATTATGTACACAAATCAGTAGCCCTGCTATACACCAACAGCAACCAAGCTGAGAATCAAATCAAGAGCTCAATTTCTTTTATGATAGCTGAAAAAAAAAAAATACTTAGGAATATACTTAATCAAGGAGGTGAAAGACCTCTCCAAGGAAAACTAAAACAACACAGCTGAGTAAAATCATAAACGACACAAACAAATGGAAACATATTCCATGCTCATGGATGGATAGAATCAATATTGTAAAAATGACCATAGTGCCAAAAGCAATCTACAGATTCAATGCAATTCCCATCAAAATACCACCATAATTCTTCATAGAACCAGGAAAAACAATCCTAAAATTCATATGGAGCCAGAAAAGAGCCCACATAGCCAAAGCAAGACTAAGCAAAAGTAGCAAATCTGGAGGCATCACATTACCCAACTTCAAGCTATATTCTAAAGCCATAGTTACTAAAACATCCTGGTACCGGTATAAAAACAGGCAGATGGGCCAATGAAACAAAATATAGAACTCAGAAATAAAGCCAAATACAGTCAACTGATCTTCAACAAAGCAAACAAAAACCTAAAGTGGGGAAAGGACACCCTATTCAACAAATGGCTGGGATAACTGGCAAATCACGTGTAAAAGAATAAAACTGGATTCTCATATCTCACCTTATACAAAAATCAACTCAAGATGGATCAGAGATTTAAATCTAAGACCTGAAACCATAAAATTCTAGAAGATAACACTGGGAAAACCCTTCTAGACATTGGCTTAGGCAAAGACTTTATGACCAAGAGCCCAAAAGGAAATGCAACAAAAACAAAGATAAATAGATGAGACTAAAAAGCTCTGCACAGAAAAAAAAAAAAAATCAGCAGAGTAAACAGACAACCCATGGAAAGAGAGAAAATCTCTGCAACCTACACATTTGACAAAGGACTAATATCTGGACTCTACAAAGAACTTAAACAAATCAGCAAGAAAAAAACCAAACATTCCCTTTAAAAAGTGGGCTTAGGACATGAATAGACAATTCTCAAAAGAAGACATACAAATGGCCAACAAACATATGAAAAAATGCTCAACATCATTAATCATTAGGGAAACGCAAATCAAAACCACAATGTGACACCGCCTTACTCGTGTCTCAGAGCACAGTGGAATAAAACTAAAAATCAATTCAAAAAGGAACCCTCAAAATAAAAATACTTGGAAATTAAATAATCTAATCCTGACTGACATTTGGGTTAACAATGAATTCAAGAAGGAAATTTAAAATTTTTTCAAAATAAATTATAACTATAATACAAGTTATCAAAACCTCAGTAAAAGCAGTGCTAAGCAAAAGCAGTGCTAAGAGGAAAGTTTATAGCACTAGACAACTACCTGAAAAAAGTCTGGAAGACTGCAAACTGACAACCTAACATCATACCTCAAGAAACTAGAGAAACAAGAACACACCAAACCCAAAGCTAGCCAGAAAAAAAGAAATAACAAGATAAGGACCTAACTAAATAAAATTGAAACCAAAAAATTAGAAAAGATTAATAATGCAACGAGCTGCTTCTTTAAAAAGATAAAATTGATAAACCACTAGCTAGATTAACCAAGAAGAGAGAAGATTCAAATAAGCCTAATTAGAAATGAAAATGCAGACATTACAACTGACACCACAGAAATACAAAAGCTAATTTGAGACTACCATGAACACCTCTACACACACAAGCTAGAAAAACTAGAAGAAATGTATAAATTCCTAGAAACATACAACCCTCTCCTCCTAGCTGAGTTAGGAAGAAATAGAAATTCTGAACAGATCAATAACAAGCAGTGAGACTGAATTAGTAATAAAAATAAAACTGCCAATAGCAACAAAAACAACAACAACAACAACAATAACAAAAAAGCCCAGGGCCAGACAGATTCACAGGCAAATTCTACAAGACGTTCAAAGAACTGATAACAATTCTACTGACACTATTCCAAAATATCAAGAAGGAGGGACTCCTCCCTAACTCATTCTATGAAGCCAGTATGACCCTGATATCAAAGCCAGGAAATGACATAACAACAAAAGAAATCCAAGGACCAATAATTCTGATGAATATAGATGCAAGGATCTCCAAGAAAATACTAGCAAACTGAATCCAACAGCACATAAAAAAATAATTCACCATGACCAAATAGGTTCCATTCCAGGGATGCAGGGATGGTTCAATATACACAAATAAATAAATGTGACTCATCACATAAACAGAATTAAAAACAAAATAACCATATTATCATCTAAATAGACATAGAAGAGACATTCAATAAAATCCTGCATCCTTTTATGATTAAAACTTTCAACAAACTAAGCATAGAAGGAACATACCTCAAAGAAACTGGAGAAACAAGAACACACCAAACCCAAAGTTAGCAGACAAAAGCTATATAAAACAATAAAAGCCACATAGGACAAACCTTCAGCCAACATCATACTGAATGGGGAAATGTTGAAAGCATATCCCCTGGGAACTGGAACGAGATAAGGAGGCTCACTTTTATCACTTCTGTTAACATAGTACTGGAAGTCTTAGCCAGAGCAATAAGGTGAGAAAAAGAAAGAAAGGGCATCCAAACTGGTAAAGTGGAAGTCAAACTATATCTGTTTGCCAATATTATCTTCTACATAGAAAACCTTAAAAGCTCCTTCCAAAGACTCTGATCTGATAAGTGAATTCAGTAAAGTCTCAGGTTCCATAATCAATGTACACAGATCAGTAGCACTGCTATCCACCAACAATGACCAAGCTGATAATCAAATCAAGAACTCAATCCCTCTTACTATAGCTACAAAAAGTTAAAATACCTAGCAATATACTTAACCAAGGATGTAACAGATCTCTACGAAAATAACTACAAAACACTGCTGAAAGAAATCATAGATGACACAAATGAAAATACATTCCATGTTCATGGATTGGAAGGGTCAATGTCATGAAAATTACCATACTGCTGAAAGCAATCTACAGATTCAATGCAATTTCTATGAACATACCAAAATCATTTTTAACAGAATTAGAAAAAATAATCCTAAAATTCATATAAAACTAACAAAGAGCCCAATTAGCTAAAGCAATCCTAAGCAAAAAGAACAAATATGGAGGCATCACATTACCTGACTTCAAATTATACTACAAGGCTATATAGTAACCAAAACAGCGCGGCACTGGTATAAAAGTGGATACATAGACCAATGGAAGAGAACAGAGGACCTAGAAATAAAGCCAAATACTCACAACCAACTGGTCTTTTACAAAGTATATAACAACACAAATTGGCAGCTCAAGCCTACAATCCCAGCACTTTGGAAGGCCAACGCGGGTGGATCACTTGAGGCCAGGAGTTTGAGACCAGACTGGCTAACATGATGAAACCTTCCTCTACTAAAAAAATACAAAAATTAGCTAGGCATGGTGGCAGGTGCCTATAATTCCACCTACTTGGGAGGCTGAGGCACGAGAATTGCTTGAACCCAGGAGGCAGAGGTTGCTGTGAGCTGAGATTGTGCCACTGCACTCTAGCCTGGGCAATAGAGCAAGACTCAGTCTCCAAACAAACAAACAACAAAAAAAACCATAAATTGGGGAAAGAACTGCTATTCAATAAATGGTGTGGGGGAAAATAGGATAGCCCCATGTAGAAGAATGAAACTAGATACCTATCCCTCACAATGTACAAAAATTGACGTCAGATGAATTAAAGACTTAAATCTAAGACCTGAAACCATAAAAATTAGAAGAAAAACCCAGAAAACCTCTTCCGGACATTGGCCTAGGCAAAGAATTTATGACTAAGACTCCAAAAGCAAATGCAACAAAAATGAAAATAAATAAATAAGGCTTAAGTAAACTAAAAATATTCTACACAGCAAAAGAAATAATTACCAAAGTAAACAGACAACCTACAGAATGGGAGAAAATATTTGCAAATTAAGTGTCTAACAAAGGACTAATATCAAGAATCTACAAGGAACTCAAAGAACTCAGCAAGAAAAAAAATGATGTCATTAAAAAGTGGGCAAAGGACATGAAGAGACATTTCTCAAAGGAAGATATACACATGGCCGACAAACATATGAAAAAATGCTCAACATCACTTATCATCAGGGAAATGCAAATTAAAATTACAGCGAGATACCACCTTAGCCTGGCCAGAATGGCAATTAATAAAAAGTCAATACACAATAGAGGTTGGCATGGATATTGTGAAAAAAGAATGCTTAGACACTGCTGGTAGGAACGTAAATTCGTACAATCTCTATGGAAAACAGTATGTAGATTTCTCAAAGAAGTAAATTAGATCTACCATCCAATCCCGCAATCCCACTCCTGGGTATCTACTCAAAAGAAAAGAAGTCATTATATCAGCAAGGCAACTGCACACATACGTTTATCACAGTGCAATTTACAAATGTAAAGATACAGAATTAAGTGCCCATCAACTGATGAGTAACAAAAATGTGATATATATATTCCATGGAATACTACTTAACCATAAAAAAGAATGAAATAATGTTTTTTGCAGCAACTTGATGGAGGAGGCCATTATTCTAAATGAAGTAGCTCAGGAATCAACAATGAAACCACATGTTCTCACGTACAAATGGGAGCTAAGCTAAGGGTATGCAAAGGCATACACGGTGGTATACTGGACATTGGAGACTCAGAAGGGGGAAGACTGCAGGGGAATAAAGGATATAAAATTAATAGGATACAATGTATACTACTAAGGAGATGGGTGCACTACAATTGTAGACTTCACCACTATCCAATTCATCCATGTAATCAAAGACCATTTGTATCCTTAAAGCTATTAAAAATTAGAAAAAAAATTTTAAAAATTTAATGTGTTTGAGAAATAGACCAAACTTGACAAATATAACAAAATTGGTGTCATGGCATTACCAATGGTCATGGAATACAGTTGAATGCATATCAAAATTTTCACCAGGAGACATAGATTAATTCCCAGTTTTGGACACCTACTGGCATAATGAAATAGCTTTATGAACTGTTTTATGTGTCTGTTAAAGTGAATAATAATATTTGCCTTACTTGTGAGAAGCTCAATTAGACAAAGTATATGCATTTTGCTAAGTGTCAAGTATTACACAAATATAGAAACTATTCTTATAATGTATTTCCTGTCTTGTATTACCCAGGGAAGTCCAGGACAGAGTAAACACATTATATTAGGAATAATGAATTGAATCAGTTGTGTAGGAAGAAAAAGGGAAGAAAATTATAGTAAAAGAGGAAAGAAGAGAAGGGTTAAATCATACGAGAGAAAAAGGAAGAGAGAAGAGCACATTTGGGGGATTCCCCAAGAATGTCTGGGTGTGAATCTACCTCCACGGGGACAGACCTGGCTGACCTGTGCTCGGCACCCTGCTGAGCTCAGCTGGAACACAGCAAGAAGGGACCTCAGGGCACGGTCTCCATATGTGATTGCAGGTATGGGGACAAGTTGACTTTTACTCTAGATGCAATGGGAGTGTTCCAGAAGAGGATCCATAACTCCTTCCCAGGAACCAGCAGGACATCCAGACCTGAGCTGGGTGAATGGAAAAACAAAACCAAACCAACACAACAGAAGAAGTCTTTGCACTCCTCTTTTAGGAGGCTGGCCTCTTTTTGAGTGTTGATGGAAGTCATAGAAGAGAGATCAGCCCTTTTGCCTGCCTCCTGCTGAATCTACCCAGGACTTGGTGTGAGGGGAAGGGCCTCTCATTGCCTTCCTGGGCTGTCAGTCTCCGTGTGATTGACACATTGCCTTCCTGGGCTGTCAGTCTCCATGTGATTGACACGACACCTAGGACTCTGGGCAATACTTGCACATTTTCTAGTCAAAGGAACCATGGCTTTCTAGCGTGCTCTTTCTCTTTAAGAAGTTCAAGAGGCAGTCCAGCCGTGGCGAAATACAAATGGCACAGTTATATTTCTCCTAAATGGCTACTAAACTGGCAAAATAAATGGATTAACTGCAGCAATATATGACAGGCAGGGCAGGGATGTTATTCCTGAGATAGCAAAAAATCATGTAGTGAGCTTCATATTTTCACCCGACTTTCTGCCTGGGAAACTTTCTAAAATGTTCTTGTGTGTTTCCTGGCACAGAGAACAGTGGCTGGGTAGAGGAAATGAAGATTGGACCTTGAGGCTAACTATAAAGGCTGGAATTTATGAGACGGAGTGCAGGTGGGATGGAAGTTACATAGAAAAAGAGCCGCAGAAATCTAGGTAGGGGGCCCTTCAGTTCTTTGCTGAATACAAAACTGCGAATGAGCAGATTGAGGCCTAAGAGGCCAAGGGATGAATGAAAATACTTGAGGTTTCCAGGAGTGAGAGATGCTGGAATCCACACCCAGCAGAGTAGCGAGGTAAACATATCCAGCATCCAGGGGAGACCCCAGAGAGGCAGCGCCTCAGCAGGAAGGAGCTGTCCAGAACTACCCTAACGCAGCCTGAACAAACCTCAGCAGGATTAGGGTGGGCCTCCATGAAATGAACTGTCTGTCCAAAAAAACTCAGCACTCTTTCATGGGAGACTATATAATAGAGACTCAAAATGTATCATCGGTAATACTCATCACCCAATTAAGAAAATGGTTACTAAGGCTGGAATCAGGGCCAGGCGACGGAGGCACTAGTCTCAGGTACCTGTTTAATGGGCGGCCAGAAATACTGAGCATTGAAGAGAAAAATAAATGTCTTAATTCAAAATCAATACAAAAAAATCAATGAGCAAAATATTACAATTTTAAATAGGATCAGGATTATTGTTTTTTCTTTTTGCCCCAGGTTCTAATTTGGCCCAACACAGAACTTCTAGGGATACAAAGAAAAAAAAAAGTGACTTTTTTTTTCATTTTTTAATCTCTTTAAAAAGGTGATTGTGTAAAAGATAATAATGTATTTGAGATTTATAATATATGTAGAAGTAAAAGGAATATGAACAACAGTCGAAGAGAAGAATGAGGGAAATTGAATTATATTGCTCTAAAATTTTCACATTATATAATGAAATGGTGTAATATTAATTCAAAGTAGGCTGTGATCATTTAAAGATATATAGTGCAATCTCTAGAGCAACTTGAACAAAAAAATGAACAAAGAGGTATCACTAAAAACCAGTGGAGGAGATAAAATGGAATATTAAAATTGCCAGATTAATACAAAAGAAAGCAGGAAAAGAGAAAAAGAGAGAAAAGCAGTGCAGGGAAGGCCCCCACCCCACCCCAAGATTCCAAAACTCCTTCTATACCTGCCTATTTTATCTTCTCCCATTGATTGAGAGGAGAACCTGTGAATGTGATGAGCTCTCACCCCCATGATTATGTTACACTACATGACAAAAGAACTAAGATCCCTAATCAGTCAATTTTGCATCGATGAAACAATAGATTTTAGGTTAGTAATTCTAACCTGAAAACCTAACAATAGGAAACAATACAAGAAAAAATAGCTGACTTTCTCCTTCTATCCTGGAAGAAAACAGAGCCAAATCAGGAATGGCATATCTAGGTTCTGAGGGTGGCCTCTAGGAGCTGAAAACAACCTTCAATTGACAGCCATCAAGAAAACAGGAACCTCAGTCGAACAACACAAGAAACTGAATTCTGTATACAACCTGAATGAACTTGGAAGGGCACCCAAACTCAGGATGAGACTGTATTCCCAGCTAACATCTTGATTTTAGCTTTGTAGGACTCTGACAAGAGAATCCAGATACCCTATGCCTGGACTTTGAGCTAAATAAACTAAATGGTTGTTGTTTTAACCCACTAATTTTGTAGTACTGTATTAAGTGGCAAAATAAAAGTAATACACAAACATCAATTAAAAGAAAACTAGGGTAACTATATTAATGTTACACAAAATAGACCAGTACAAACCTCTCAAAAATTGGGGGTTGGTGAGAAGGTACTGGGAACTCTGTACTTATCACGAAATGTTCAAGTAACTCAAAATTTCCCTTTTGTTTTTTGAGACGGAGTCTCGCTCTGGGCAACAGAGCTGGAGTGCAGTGGCGTGATCTTGGCTCACTGCAAGCTCCGCTTCCCGGGTTCACGCCATTCTCCTGCCTCAGCCTCCTGAGTAGCTGGGACTACAGGCGCCGCCACCACACTCATCTAATTTTTTTGTATTTTTAGTAGAGACGGGGTTTCACCATCTTAGCCAGGATGGTCTGGATCTCCTGACCTCGTGATCCGTCCGCCTCGGCCTCCCAAAGTGCTGGGATTACAAGTGTGAGCCAATGCACTCGGCCTCAAAATTTCTTTAAAATGTCTGTTAGTTATTTTTAAAACTATGAAGTATAAAATAACATAATTAAAAGGATAAATTGACAAATCTATAATTATAGTTGAAGATACTGAATACTCCTTCCACCAGGATTGATTGAATAAGTAGGAAAAAATTATTAAGAAAACAGATTTGAACAACACTTAACAAACAGCATAGTCTGTTTATAGAACTCTAAAACCAGCAATTTAAGATTGTATGTTCTTTTCAAGAGCATTCACTAAGAGAGAACGCAAACTTTCAGTTACAATTGTCCCTCAGTATCCACAAGGAATTGGTTTCAGGATTCTCGATACCAAAATCTGCAGATGCTGAAGTGCCTGTTATAAAATGGCTTTGTATTTACATACAACCTGTGCACATCCTCCCATATACTCTAAATCATCTCTACATCTCTACTTACAATACTTAATACAATGTAAATGGTATGTAAATAATTGTTGCACTATACTGTTTTTCTATTTGTATGATTTTAATTGTTGAATTGTTTGATTTTTTGTTTTAAAATTGTATGTATGTATTTATTTATGAATATTTTTGATCCGTGGCTGGTTGAATCTGTGGATGCAGAACCCTGGGATCCAGAGGGCCAACTGCACCCTTCTAGATGGATGGGTGGTTCCCACTGGAACCAAAACATCATTGAGAGAAAGTTTTAAAAGTTGAAAATGTCCCCAGAAATCACTTAAAGGGACCGGAGAATGAGAAAAGCAGGCTGGTTGTGGAAGAAAGCTGTCGTATGGAAAAACGGAACCACACAGAGCGATTAATTATGCTGTTTTCATAGCTTTTGGTCCAAAAGTAAACTGAAATCAACACCATGTTTGGCAGCTAAATATTTGACTAAAAACAAACAAAACACAAAATTTCCACGGGAAAGGGAAGCCGGAGGTCACAACAACCATAATTGCTGGAAAGTGAGGCAGAAACAGAAAAAGAGAACAAGAGGGAAGGAGACTCAAATTCTGTGCATAAACTCAACCAAATCTCTAGCTCACTCCTGGCTCGTACAGGCATGAGGCAGACAGCAACTAAGGATAAAAGAACACCAGTGAAATTTCAGCCATTTTCTAGGAAAAAGCTTGAAGTTCAAGTCGAAACAAGTTAGTTGCCTTAAAAAAAAAATCCCCAACGTATTATAGAGAAAAGTAAAAATCAATACTTTCCAAAGCTATTTGGAAAATGCAATGCTTAATAGGGTGCCATCTGGATTTTTTTTTTTTAATAAAAACTGATTCTAATACCAATAAAGACTTGAAAAGGCACCAGAACAGTCAAACTAATACTGAAAAATAAAAACGAACTTGGGAAAGTTCGCACTTTGCAATTTCAAAACTTACTGTAAAGCCACGATAAAAAAGACAGTGTGGTGCTGCCAAAGGAGGAACATGTAGATCAGTAGAATACTATTAAGAGTGTGGAAATAAACTCTTCCTTTATGGTCAATTTTTTAAACAAACACGCCAACACAGTTCAATGGGAAAAAATGGTCTATTCAATAAATGATGTTCATGTTGCACTGTTTATAAACAAACAATAAAGAATATTTATTTTTCTTTTATTTTATTTGTTTTTTGTTTTTTATTTTTATTGTTTTGAGATGGAGTTTTGCTCTTGGTGCCCAGGCTGCAGTGCAATGGTGCAATCTCAGCTCACTGCAACCTCCACCTCCCAGGTTCAAGCAATTCTCCTGCCTCAGCCTCCCAAGTAGCTGGGATTACAGGAGTGTGCCACCATGCTCCGCTAATTTTTTTGTATTTTTAGTAGAGACAGGGGTTTCACCAAGTTGGCCAGGCTGGTCTTGAACTCTTGGCCTCAAGTGATCCACCCACCTTAGACTCCCAAAGTGCTGGGATTACAGGCATGAGCCACCATGCCCAACCTCAATAAATGATATTTGTAATAAACACTGTTTATAAACAACACAACAATCATAAATAATACAAACGGAAAAATAATACAGTGTAACAACTACTTACATAACATTACATTGTATCTATGTAGGTATTACGAGTAATCTAGAGATGATTGAAAGTATACTTGTAGGTATATTGTCTAATATCTACATGCAAGATAATTAATTTGTGCGTCTTCCTGATAGCATACAAAAAAATTAACTCAAAATGAACCATAGACCTAAAGGTAAAAACTAAAGCTCTAAGGAAAAAACATAGAAGTAAATACTCTTGAATACTCATGATAAATACTCATAGAAGTAAATACTCTTGAATACTCATGATCTTGAATTAGGCAATGGAATCTTGGAAGCGACCAAACAAAATAAAGTAAAAAAGATAAATTCAGACTTCATAAAAAAAACTACACTACAAATGACATCACAAAGAAAGTAAAAAGATAGTGTACAGGATGGTAGAATATTTGTAAGTGACATATTTGATAAAGGGCTTGTATCCAGAATATATAAATAATTTTTAGAAGTCAGTAAGAAAAATATCTTTTAAAAATTGAAATTCTCAGCAAACTATCGCAAGAACAGAAAACCAAACACCCCATGTTCTCACTCATAGGTGGGAACTGCACAATGAGATCACTTGGACTCAGGAAGGGGAACATCACACACCGGGGCCTATCATGGGGAGGGGGGAGGGGGGAGGGATTGCATTGGGAGTTATACCTGATGTAAATGACGAGTTGATGGGTGCAGCACACCAACATGGCACAAGTATACATATGTAAAAAACCTGCACGTTATGCACATGTACCCTAGAACTTAAAGTATAATAATAATAATAAAAATAAAAAAAAAATTGAAAACCAAAACAGGGTGGTATTTACCTAAGGATAGAAGCAGAGATAAAAGGATAAAACTGGAAGTCTAGAAATAGACTCACAGATACATGGGCAACTTATTTTTGGTGAAGGTACCAAGGCAAATCAAAAGGATAGTCTTTCCAGTAAGCGGAGCTGATCATTCATGAGATAAACAAACCAACCAACCCACCTTGACCCGTACCTTACATCATACATAAACATTTCCTTGAAATGAATCATGAACCTAAGTGTAAATCCCAAAAACGAAATATTTCTAAAAGAAAGCATAGGAACATCTCGCTAGCATTGATTTGGGCAAATTATTTAATTGGACAAAAACATGAACGATAAAAAAATTTGGGTGCTATTTGTGTCCACGTCAAGTTTGTACATTGAAACCTAATGTGACAGTGTTAGTACAAGAAACCTTTGGGAGGTGATGAAGTCCTGTGGGTGAGCCCTCACGAATGGCACTGCTCTTATGAAAGAGGTCCCAGAGAGCCAGCTTGCCTCTGCCACCCTGGGGGGACGCAACAGGAAGGTGCCATCTATGAATCTGAGTGCCCTCACCAGACACCGAATCTGCTGGTGCCTCCGTCTTGAACAGCCCAGCTCTGCCATTGTGAGCAATACATTTATGTTATTTATAAGCCACTCCATTTATGGTATTTTTGTTGTAATACTCTAAACAGACCAAGACAATTGACTTTCACCAAGGTAAAAGCTTATTTGAAGGATGTTTTTGTTTTTTCTTGTATGCATTTAAGGTATACAAAATAATGTTTTGATATATGTATATATAGCGAAATTATTACTATAGTCAAACAAATTAACATATCCATGATGCTACACAGTTTTGTTTGTTTGTTTTGTATGTGTGGGTAAAGTATGTCAAATGTACTCTCTTAGTATATTTCTAGCATATGATACAATATGATTGATAGTCCCCATTCTGAACATTATTATTATTATTATTATTTTCTTTTTTTTTAGACTGAGTTTCACTCTGTCACCCAGGCTGGAGTGCAGCGGTGCCATCTCGGCTCACTACAACCTCCGCCTCGCGGGTTCAAGCGATTCTCCTGCCTCAGCCTCCCCAGCGGCTGGGATTACAGGTATGTGCCACCATAGCCGGATACTTATCATGCTGTATATTGGATCTCTAGATTTATTTATTATAAGAAACTGAAATTTTGTACCTTTTGACCTTCATCTGCCATTGAGAGGTGACAACGTGCTGGTAGCCCCCGCTCGCTCTGGGCGCCTCCTCGGCCTCGGCGTCCGCTCTGGCCACGCTCAAGGAGCCCTTCAGCCCGCGGCTGCGCTGTGGGGGCCCCTCTCTGCGGCTGACCAAGGGCGGAGCCGCCTCCCTCTGCTGGCTCCAGGTGTGGAGAGAGAGGCGCGGGCGGGAGCTGGGGCTGGGCGCGGCGCTCGCTGGCTGGCGCGGGTTCCGGGTGGGCCCGGGCTTGGTGGGGGTTGGGGCTCAGAGGAGCCGAGGAGCCGGGCCCCGCACTTGGCTCCGCCCGCCCGCGCCTGCTGGACTTGATTCGTGAACCGAGCTCCCTCTGGGCTGCAGGAGTGCAGCCCCGGCCACGAGTGCCATTGAGAGGTGAAGCCAGCTGGGCTTCCGGGTGGGGTGGAGACTTGGAGAACTTTTCTAGCTAAAGGATTGTAAACGCACCAATCAGCACTCTGTGTCTAGGTAAAGGTTTGTAAATGCACCAATCAGTGCTGTGTCTAGCTAAAGGTTTGTAAATGCACCAATCAGTGCTGTGTCTAGCTAAAGGTTTGTAAATGCACCAATCAGTGCTCGGTGTCTAGGTAAAGGTTTGTAAATGCACCAATCAGTGCTGTGTCTAGCTAAAGGTTTGTAAATGCACCAATCAGTGCTCTGTGTCTAGCTAAAGGTTTGTAAATGCACCAATCAGTGCTCTGTGTCTAGCTAATCTGGTGGGGGCTGGGGGAAGTTTTGTCTATAGCTAAAGGATTGTGAACCCACCAGTCAGCACTCTGTCAAAACGGACCAGTCAGCTCTCTGTAAAATAGACCAATCAGCAGGATGTGGGTGGGGCCAGATAAGGGAATAAAAGCACGCCACCCGAAGCCAGCAGTGGCAACCGTATGGTGTGGAAGGTTTGTTGTTTAGTTTATGGCAGTAAATCTTAAACTGCTGTGCACTCTTTGGGTTGTTGCTACCTGTATGTGTTGTAACACCGTCAAGGTCTGCAGCTTCACTGTTGATGCTAGCATGAACACAACCCACCGGGAGGGACAAACAACTCCGGATGGGAGGAAGTGACAACTCGGGACAGCGCTGCATTTAAGAGCTGTAACATTCACTTTGAAGGTCTGCAGCTTAACCTCTGAAGTCAGTGACACCACAAACCCACCAGCCCGCCAGACGGGAGAAACTCCGGACGCATCTAAGGAACAAACTCCAGATTCACCATCTTTTAAGAGCTGTAACACTCAGCGCGAGGGTCCACGGCTTCATTCTTGAAGTTAGCAAGACCAGCAACCCACCAATTTTGGACACACGTGACCTCACACCTTGACCCCAAATACCAACTGTTTTGCTCTGTTGCTACATACTTGAGTTTTTCTTTTCGTTTTTATTTTCTCTTTTAGATTTCATATGTAAGTGACATCTTGCACTACTTTTCTGTGTTTGGCTTACTTCACCTAGCATAATGTGAAAGGCACCTTGAGAACTTAAAGGTTAGTTTTATAGAAAATAGTTGCAAAAACACAGCTGATATTCAGAAAAGAACTTTCACAATTCAATAAGAAAATTACAATTGTTCAGTTAAAATGTTAGCAAAGATTTGATTAAACAGGGAAACGATATAGAGATAGCAAATAACATGAAATGAGTCTCAAAGTTAGTGTTTGTCAGGGAAATGTAAATTAAAACAGCAAGTAACACAACATACCACTACACACCTCCTAAATGACTAAGTTTTAAAAGAGGAACAATATTAAATGTTAGGATTCATGGAAACTAATTCTTATGTGCTGATGAGAATGCAAACAGTATAACTATTTGGAAAACAACTTAGCTTCCTTTCTTTTTTTTTTTTTTTTTGAGATGGAGTTTTTGCTCTTGTTGTCCAGAGTGGAGTGCAGTGGTGCCATGGGCTCACTGCTACTTCTGCCTTCTGGGTTCAAGCAATTTTTCTGCTTCAGCCTCCCAAAGTGGCTGGGATGACAGGCACACGCCACCACACCTGGCTAATTTTTTTGCATTTTTGGTAGAGAAGGGGTTCCACCATGTTGGTCAGGCTAGTCTCGAACTCCTGACTTCAGGTGATCTGCCTGCCTTGGCTGCCCAAAGAGCTGGGATTACAAGCGTGAGCCACCACACCTGGCCGAATTTTTTTAAAGAAAGTTAAAACTTACACTTATCGTATGTTGAAAATATCTCCCTCCCACATATTTAACCTTGAGACCAAAAAACATGTGTTGATTAAAGAGCTCTATGCAAACATTTATTAAGAAGTTTACTCATGGCCGGGTGCGGTGGTTCACACCTGTAATCCCAGCACTTTGGGAGGCCAAGGCAGGCAGATCACGAGGTCAGGAGACTGAGACCATCCTGACCAACATGGTCTGGCTAACCCCGTCTCTACTAAAAACACACACACAAAAAATTAACCGGGCGTGGTGGCAGGCGCCTGTAGTCCCAGCTACTTGGGAGGGTGAGGCAGGAGAATGGCACGTACCTGGGAGGTGGAGCTTGCAGTGAGCCGAGATCACGCCACTGCACTCCAGCCTGGGCTACAGAGCAAGACTCCATCTCAAAAAAAAAAAAAAATATTCGTAATATCCCAACAGTACAGTGAAAACACCGTGAATGTACTTCACTTCCTGAATGTACAAATTGTAGTATGTGTATCTATACAATGGAATACTATTTGTCAATTAAAAGTACAAACTATTGATATCTGTAACAGCATAGATGAATTGCAAGAGTATCCCACTGAGTGCTGGAAGACAGGAAAGATCACATTCTCTTTGAACACATGTGACTAGAGTTCAATAAAAGGCAGAATTATCTTTGGGAATAGAAACCAGACTGGTAGTTGCCTTATAGGAGGTGGCTGAGATTGAATGGTAAGGGGGCACTTTGAGGGAATGTTCTGTGTAATTAAAATAAACTTTTTAATTATAATAGCTTCGTAATAGGTTGTGGATTATAGAGGTATATGCATTTGTCAAAACACATAAAACTACGCACTTTAAATGTTAATGTCTCTCTGTAGCACATAGGCACACCCTATTTTACTGTGTTTCACAGACTTCATGCTTTTCAAATTAAACGTGTGCAGCAACTCAGCGGAGCAAGGCTATGGGCACCATTTTTCTAATACCAAGAGCTCACTTGGTGTCTCTGTGTCACGTTTTGGTAATTCTACCAATATTTCTAACATTTCCATTATTATTATATCTGTTACGGTGGCCTGTGAGCAGTGACCTCTGATGTTACTGCTGTAATGGTTTTGGGGCGCCACAAATCATGCCCATATAAGGTGGTAAACTTAGTTGACGACTGCTTCACCAACCATCCAATACTCTGTTCCTTTCTCTCTCCTGGGGCTTTCCTAGTCCCTGAAGCACAACCACGTGGCAGTTAGGCTTATTAACCTATAACCCTACAATGGCCGCTACATGTTGAAGGTGAAGGAAGAGTCACAGGTCTCTCACTTTAAATCAAAAGCTAGAAGTGATTTAGCTCAGTGAGCAGATGGTGTCAAAAGCCGAGATAGACTGAAAGAGAGGCCTCTTGTGCCAAAGTTAGCCCACTTATGAATGTAAAGGAAAAGTTCTTGAAGGAAATTAAAAATGCTACTCCAGTGAACACAAGAATGTTAAGAAAATGAAACAACCCTATCGCTGAGAAGAGGAAAGTTTGAGTGGTCCGGATAGAGGACTGACCCAGCCACAACGTTCCCTTAAGCCACGTCTAATCCACAGCAAGGCCCTCAACATCAAGACAAGACCCTCCACCCACAAAAAGATTATGACTTGCTGAAGGCCCAGATGATCGTTAGCATTTTTGAGCAATAAAATACTCTTAGTCAAGCTAGGTGCATTGGTATTTTAGGTATAAGGCTACTGCACATTTAAGAGACTACAGAGTAGTGTAAATAAAACTTTTATATGCACTAGGAAGCCAGTAACTTTATGTGACTTGCTTTAATGTGATACTGGCTTTATTGTAGTGGTCTGGAACACCCGCAATAGCTCCAAGTTATGCCTGTACCTCCACAGAACGGAAAATATTCCAAAAAAGAAGAGTGACTTTTATCACTCTGTAATTACAAATAAACTTGCATATACTTTAAATGGCACTACATGCTCAAGTCTTCATAAACTTTTTTTTTTTTTTTTGAGCTAGAAATAAAATCACAGCAGAGTTCACCCTGGAATTGAACACATTATTTCTTCACAAGTACAAATATCAGATTGCTTGAAGTGAAGTGTCATTTTATCTTGCTGGACCACTGGGCACCCAGCCTGTGTGCAGAGCCCGCTAGAGCTGGTGAACACCCATGTTGTGATCCAGCTCCTACCACCTGGGTGGGATGGCTGCGTTAGACACGACACCTCGAAAGGCCTCCCAGAGGGACTCCTTTGGGATGCTAACCGGTGGGAACATCTCGGGGGATTGCTTCACCCCACTCGTCTTTCAGACATGCCTGGAGAAAATGATAAAGACCTTTTTGAAGGCCCTAGGAGCCCACAGCTATCTTGGAGAAGCACAGAAGGAAGGGAAGAAAGAATTTCTCGGATTTCCAAGGAGAACCTTATGTGGGCAGCCGTTGTTAATACAGTGAATTACATGATGTGGAAATGAATTCTCCAGTTAAGGGAGGGGGGAGAGAGGGTCCTTCGGGGAATGCTAACCCTGCACCTGTGGAGGCAGGGACCATGGCTTTTTCATCTGTGATGCAGATTGCCCTCCTCAGCAGCAGTGATGGATTGCCTGCCATGCCTTCAGAGTGGCAGAGACTCAGAGGCCTTTTAGTGAGTATTCAGAACAGTACCTGACCTGATCTTGTTTGTGGCATGGTGGACAATGATTGAACTAATACATGGCCACCAAAACAAAGCAAAGACGTTGGTCTGCGCTGACTTCCTATCTCCCTGCATAGTTATTATTCCATATTTCAGCCCAGGTGTCACATCCAGCCATCTTTCCATAAACAAGCCATTCATGTCTCTTTGCCCTTCTCCACCCAGCCTTTCACCACCTGTGAAATGGAGCCTTGCTTCACCTGGGTTCAGACATATTAAAGATGCTCCTCATGACAGTCACTGAGTTCAGCCAGGTGAAATGGTCAATGTCCTACTATTATTGACTTAGAACGATTATTTTGTAGTATTCCACGTATTACAATTAGTGTCATGATCATTTCCTACCATGTTTTGCTGGCCTGTGGTTAACAGGAGGCACAGGTAAAGCCCTCAGTCAACGTCAGTCCACGGTCTACAAACCCCATGGGGACAGGGATTGTGGTCTGTTTTGTTCACTGATGTAATTCCAGTGCTGGGCATGCTTAGTAAATAGCAACTTAGTACAGGAGTCCCCCCTCATCTCCTGAAGATACCTTTCAAGACCCCGGTAGATGCTGGAAACTACAGATAGTGCTAAATATTGTATATACTATATTTTTTCCTATATAAACATATCTATGATGAAGTTTAATCTATAAATCGGGCATGATAAAAGATTAACAGTAGCTAATGATAAAATAGAACAATTGTAACAACATGCCAATGTCACTAATTTTGCACATTGGGGCCACTATTAAGTAAAATAAGGGTGACTTGAACACAAGCACCACATTACCACAATAGTGGATCTGATAACAAAAAGCGCTACTTGGTGAATGCCAGGCAGACAGTGTCTACAGCACAGATAGCCTGACAAAGGGATGAATCACGTTTTGGGCAAACAGAGAGGAACTATTGGATACATAATTACACTACTCAGAACGGTGCACGATTTAAAAATTATGATTTATTTTTGAAAATTTCCATTGAATGTTTTCAGATCACAGTGAACTGTGGTGAACTAAAACCATGTGAAGCAAATCTGCAGAAACCACAGATAAGGGGGATTTACGGTGTTGGTTTTTCCCCCTACAAAGCCCCTCAAATCTATTCACAAATTGTTCTAAAAACTACGTTTAGCCTGACCAACATGGTGAAACCCTGTCTCTACTAAAAATACAAACGTTAGCCGGGCGTGGTGGCGCATCTGTAATCCCAGCTACTCAGGAGGCTGACGCAGGAGAATGGCGTGAACTCGGGAGGTGGAGGTTGCAGTGAGCCGAGATCATGCCACTGCCCACCAGCTTGGGGGACAGTGCGAGACTGTCAAACAACAACAACAACAACAACAACAACAAAAAAAAAAAAACAAAAAAAACCCACCTACTTTTGACAAGTATGAGTTGTTACTGTTTTGTGAAGACCTTGGAGTTATTAACATAAAAACACAAAAAGTCTGGCACATTTCCTCTCCCTGAGTAAAGTGTGAGGTCAAACCAAAAATTTCTTTTAAAAAATAATGCCATAAAATAGGACATGAAGTGAATGCAAACCACTAATGGCACCAGATAGCTGATGTGTTTCCCAGGGACATATCGTGGCATAAAGGAGCCTGAGAGCCATGGCTCGTGACTGGTGGAGGCATTCCTCGGTGTGCGCAGGGACCTCATCTCAGAATTTTCTCCTGAACGTTCTCCTGACAGTAAAGCAAGCGGTGGTTTTATCCTTTTAAAAAGCTACTTATCTGAATTGTGCATTTCACTACAGTATATATCTCAGATGGTGTTAATATAAAAATAATGCATTTCTCACATTTCTTTGAGTAAGACAGATCACGGGAGAGGAGCATCACACCTCACCTGTGGCTCTGCACCTGCAGGGCACCTTACCTCTCATTTGTGGGAAAGCACAGGCCTAGGGACTTAAGGAGAAGCAATTTTCTTCTCCTCACAGTTTTCTTCTTCTTCTTTCCTCCTCCTCCTTCTTACTCTTCCTCTTCCTCCTCCTCCTCCTCTTCTTCTTCTCATTCGTTTTTTTCTCAGATGGAGTCTCTCTCTGTTGCCCAAGCTGGAGTGCAGTGGTGTGATCTCAGCTCAATACAACCTCCACCTCTCGGGTTAAAGCAATTCTCCTGCCTCAGCCTCCCAAGTTGCTGCAATTAAAGGCTTCATTCACCATGCCCAGCTAATTTTTGTATTTTTAGTAGAGACCAGGTTTCACCATGTTACCCAGGCTAGTCTCGACCTCCTGACCTCAGGTGATCCACCCACCTCGGCCTCCCAAAGTGCTGGGATTACGGGCATGAGCCACCGCGCCCGGCCTCTTCAGTTTTCTATCAGTCAATCTGATGTCTGGGAATATGCTCCTTCCTCCTTTAACCATGTGTGAAGTGTCTGTTCCACACCTGCCATTCAATTCTGTATCCTGGGTCATATCAAGCCAGCACGTGCCCCTGTACTTAATGAATTTTACTGCCTTGGTAAGAGGACACAATATAAATATGTAGAAGAAACAGAGAAATCATTTAGTGATAGTAAAATCCAACACAGAGCAAATCCGTCAAATAAGTGGGATATATAATGCTTGAAGGATTTCAGATTAAAAATAGGACGACTGCCTGGTTAGAGAGTACTGGATGACAGATTGAAGACTCTTGGTGAAGGCGGGGTTGGCAAGGGAAAAGAAACAGAAGATGGGCTGCAGGAGCCACACCCCACCCAGGGGTGGCACAGCCAGGGGAGGGCTCACGGTAGAGGCTTTGTTCATCCCCTTCCCTCCTGTCGGGTCTCCACAATTCACCATGTGGCTAGAGATGGAGACAGTGTCACTGCCTCATGGCACACAGGACAGCTCATGGCACACAGGACAGCTCCTCACACTCCTGGGCCCAGGTGTTCCAGTAGCAAACCGAGCCTCCAACCCACTCAGCTGCCCTGTGATTTGACAAGGCAGTGTCACTGACCTCACCTCAGCTGCCTGTCAGTCAACCGTTAACCAAGCCACTCATGTCAACCCCAGCCTCCCAGACAGACAGCACAGGTTAGGCATCACAGTCGTTCCTGACCTCGCGTCTGCATTAGGCACACACCAGACCTTCCTTCTGAAAAATCTCCACCTCTTCCCTGTTTAGGACATCATGGATCTTTCGAGATTCTGCCCTTGGACTGAGCAAGGTGCAGGTCACCCTGTGCTTGTTTTGGGCCACCGTGCTCAGGCCCGCAGGGACTTGCTGTGGAATAATACCATGTGTTATCATGTGTTCTGACTGCCTATTAGCGTGTGCCTCTACCACTGCATGTAAACTCAGTGAGGCAGTGGCTGGGTCTGACGTCCTTCCACCACCTGGTACCTAACACCTTCCACCACCTGGGACCTACTGGGAAGGCCCCCAGTGGGGCAGCCTAGAGAATGAAAAAGCCATGGGCAGGGATCACTGTCTGTGGTTTGCTGATGTATTCTCAGTGCCAGGGATTGGGCACCTGCTCAGTGTTTGCTAAATGAATGAATGGCTGGCTGGAGGGAAAAATCAATACGTATTGAGAAAAGGATTAAAAAGAGAAGGAAAAAGAAGCTGAGGGGAGGTTGTGTTCTTCCGGTTTAGATCGTGTAAACACATCCTCCTTGAATGCTGTCACCGTCAGGCCCTCTGAACCCCCATTCAGAGAAACCAAACCTCTACCCCACCACGGGCCATTGGAATCACGGCATTTGATGAACTGCCTGAGAAAGCCAATAACCCATTCACTCTCTTGTTTACTGAATCACGTAGCCTACTAATTTTTCTTCATGGACACTCCTAAAGGATCTAAGGAGAATATTGTGAACTTTATCCAGGGATTTCTAAACTCTGTGTAGCCTGTGCTATGAAATTTCACTTTCATGCTTTAGGAAAGAAGTCAAGCAAGAGTAAGTAAATCCAGTGTCCTCAGGCTGCCACCCCATGAGACCTCGGCCCTCAGCAACTCTGGGCTGGAGCAGATGGTGAGAAATGTGCACCAGTCTCAGATGAGGGCCCGGGTGTGGGGCTAGGTTCCCAGGATCTGGGATAAGAATATAAATGCTCTAGCTGTGAGAGCAGGAAGGATGAAGGAAGCAAAGTCTGTTGCCAGAGCTTAGGTCCAAGTTCCACAGCAGCATTCTCACTCCTCAACATCCATGCATGCACCCCACAAGCACTTGCTAAGCACCTCCTAAGTACCGGGCCCGTGCTGGGCATTTAGTGCATGTGGGCTGCAAATTCTGACAAAGTAAGAGCTGAAATCAAGGTTGAAGTTGGCAGGCAGAATCATGCCCCTCCAGAGATGCCCACGCTGTAATCCCCAGAACATGTGAATATGCTGCTTTACATGGCAAAAGAGACTTTGCAGATGTGATACTGTTGTGGACCTTAGGACGGGCAGCTTATCCTGGATTGCCCTGGTGGGCATAGTTTCATCAAATGAGTCGTTGAAAGCTGAGGACCTTTCTTGGCTGTAGCCAGAAACACGGAATATGCCAAAGATTCAACTTTCCCTTGATGGCTTGGAGGATGGAGGAAGGAGCCACAAGCCACAGAACGTGTTGACTTCCAGAAGCTGGAATGGTCCTCAGCTCACGACCAGCAAGAAAATGCAGCTCAGTTCTATAACCCCAAAGAAATGAATGTGGCCAGTCACCCACATGAGTGAGGAAAAGGATCCTCCCCTAGGACATCCAGGAAGGAATGCAGCCCTGGTGATATCACCACGGGATCCTCGTGAGAACAATGTGGGACTCCTAGCTAACAGAACTATAGGATAATGAATTTGTGTTGTTTTAAACCACTACGTTTATAATAATCGGTTATAGCAGTGATAGAAAACTATCACTGCAACCAAAAATTCAAAAATAAGTATAAACAAAATCAAATCAGCAGCAGTAGACAATTGGTAACCCTTACCCTAGCCCTTCTTGAACACCCTCTGGAACTTGGTGCTCTCCGTCCTGGGTGCTGATGCATGACATAGACACGAGAGGAGAAGAGGACTGGGTGCTGGGTGGACACACCTCCCTCCCCTTCAGAAATGTTCATCTTATTCCCAGTCTCTGAGGATCCTGTTCTTTGTTATGATCGGAGGATGGCAGAGAAGAAAAAAATAGTGAAGTTAATGAGAAATAAAGCAAAATGGGTGTAGAATTTGCAGGAGCCAGCAGAGATCAATTCAAAGCAATGATGAGGCAAAACCAGCCCTTCTCCCACGAACGTGCTGGTTTCTAAGGCAGCAGTTCTTAACGCTGGTTGCAAATTAGAAATTCCTAGGGAGCTCAAGATAAAAAACAAAACAAAACTGAATCTCATGTTCTCTGCCTGAGGGACTGTGATTTAGTTGGCCTGGCCTATGGCTCAGGGATGGGTATTTTAAAAAGTCTCTGGGAATGACGTTTAAATGCAGCCATGGTTGAGAATTATTTTGGGGATACGGGATGTGGGTGTCTGGTGTCTGATCCTTGAACTTTAAAGAGATGTTATATAAACTAAATGTAGATGAAGGTCAATGTAGGAAATCCGGAGAATAAGATGTTATTGACTGGAAAGGAACCTTAGCTTGGGGAAGACTAGGTTTGGAGGCCTAGGGCAGGAAAACAGGAGGCAGATGGGAAAAGGGATCAAGCTGCTGTTTTCCGTAGCTGGGTCTGCTCCATGGACGCACGCCCACACACCAGGACGATGCACACAGTAGAAACAAGCACCTGCCCTGCATCCTAGAACTACCCCCTTGTCCTTCCCTTTCCCAGTTCCACCCTTCCCCTCCTAGGACTCTGGCGTTTTGGCTGTGCCTTGCTCCTGGCCACTCGGATAATCCTGATTTGAACTTGACCCCTGCCTGACCTTGACCTGCTGCTCACATCCTCCCAGGCACAGAAAGTTCAGGGCTCCTCTCTGTGCCTTTCCTGCAGGAGAAAACTGGGCACTGGGCGTGGTTTCATATGGTTTTGTGCAGAAAAATTATTAAATTATGTGCTCCTGATAAATACAAAATATTTAGCAAAACTGTTAAAATGGACCAAGCTCCAAATTCTGTTACCTAGTTGATATGGCAAAAAAAAAAAAAAAAAAAAAAAAAAAAAGCATAGGATTGATTGCTTCTGAGACCCTTAGCAATTTAGGAGATATAATCACTTTCACTCATTCACTCTCTCACCCCAGAAGTGCCCAAAGACTAATATGTGTGCTAGGTATGTGCCAATGTGCTTATGTACTAGACAAACACAGAACTTGTGCTGGGGAAACTCTGACCATGGGATTCCCGTGTACTGTGGTAAGCTTCAAGCCAGGGAAGTACAGAATGCTATGGAAGAACATCTCCAGAAACACAAGTGTGAGTCAAGTTCAATACTGGAGGGGGGTCAGACTGAACCCAAGGCTCTTAGATAAGGAGTCTTAATAAATTACCCAACATCTATTTTACATATAAGAAAACTCAAGTTCAGAGCAGGAATGTTGCCCAAGGTAACCCCAAAAGTTGTAAAGTCCTAAGCCCATGACGTTTCTACCATATCACAATATATCTCTTGTAGAGCTGCTTCTGGGAGCATTCGGTTCAGCACTTCCCCCATACACCGTGCTGCTTTCTGTAGGAGGGAAATAGGGCAGAGTAGGGTCTGTAACATCAACTTCTTGACCCCACCCAGCTTTCACGGGGTTTTGCAGCCCATGACAGGGATAACCAGACAGACAATGGTATCTGGAACGTTATTTCTACTATTAGAAAAGAAATCTAAGCTTCACCCTGGATTAGGGCGGGTTAACAGAGACTGTGGGAATTTTAAGGGAAGCAGGTGTCAGTCAGATATCTGTGACCTGTGAAAGATCTGGGCAGGGACAAGGGTCATGGGGCAGGATTCTGGATATAGCCCATGTGTAAGTTATACTCACCCTGGATCTTGACGTTCTGGCTACAGAGCTCATGGATTTCTCACCCATCCAGGAGGGTTTAGAATCATGTCACCCAGCTACACATAGAAATCAAGGAAATGGAAACAAGTGCAGGTCACTCTAATTCCTATAGGCCTCCTCTTCCACTAGTCAGGTCATTTGATTCATTTCAAAATATTGAGAACTTTATATACATCCCCTAAGAATTTGCAAATTAAAAATGAAATCTGGAGAAGGCACTGCTGAGCCTAAATGTTTGCATCCCTGACTGCTTGTTGAAGCTTCATGCTGCTCGATCATTACTCTTTTAGATGTTTTATTGTTGTTATTGTCCAAAGACGGCTTCCTAAACATTATCATTAGACACATATAAGCACCACCAGATAATCATCATTCAACACAGACTTCCACAATTATTCATGTGCTGGGGTTACACCATGAAGGATCATTTGGCCTGATTAGCGATTCTCAGCTTCTAGTCAATTAGCTGAGTAATCTTTGCCTGTCTTACTCTGTTAGTGCTCTGCACAGAGCGAGAGAAAAGTTCTCCAATAAGGACACTTCAGCTACTTTTGCATTCACACAGCAGCAAGCAGTGCTTTGTTAATAAAATTTGCAGCCATTATAAATCCCTGAACCTTTCAAAGTTCATCTAAGATAGATCTGTGATATCTATGATCCTGCTCAACTCAAGCCAAGGGAAAGATAGATTTTGCATTTCATTTGTCTAAAAATTAAAACTTCATTACAGGAAGGAAACCTTTTTTTCTATATTCCTGTGGCAAAGGACAGCACAAGGCAATTAGTAACAGGTCACAAATCTACTGGGGTGAGATAAGCCCTGGATTACAGCCTTTGCAGTGCCCAGTGCACTCAATTTCTCACAAACTCCACCAATAAATGATAATGAAATCATTTATGATAAAAATGTTGGATGTTCAAAGTCTCAATCCAAAATTATTCCATAGCTAAAGAAAATTAAGAAGTATTAACAAATACTCATTTTAGGATTAATTTTACTGTCCATTACCAAACCTATTTGTTGACTTAAGGCAGTATTTCTCAGAGTATGATTGTTAACCTTGTAACCTAGTTATTCCAGTTGTAAGATTGTATTATAAGGAATAATGATAACAACATATATACATGTAGGTGTTAATTGCTGCAAAATTTATAACCACTTAAATATATAAAAAGAGAAATGTTTGAAAATAGAAGATTAAGGACCTCTGAAAATGTGTACCTCTATTAAAGCAATTTATATACATATTTTTTAAGTGTCAAAACCAACTTTTTCAGAACTCTGTAAGTCAAACGATGGCTTGCAACAACCCAAGATGTTTCTATTCAACAAAAACATCTGCATGGTGTCGAGCTTTGTGGCATTTTAAATTACTCTAGTTCCATAACTTCTTACCTTCAATGATAGCCTTGAAAATAATGGCTTTTATTACTAATACTGGAGGGAACAGAAAGAAGATAATTCCCAAAGCATTTTTATTATTTTACCTGTCTAGTGGTTTTCTGGAATTCTGACCTGACTAGAAACACCTGTGTTTATTGGTCATCCAGTGTTGAAAGCACTTCCCCAACAGACAGAGATGTTTGTTGAAATCTTTACTGGTAAATGTTTTAAAGATATGACTAAATGAGGCAATAGATAAAAGGTGGCACAAACAATATAGCAACCAAAACCTTAAAAGGAAAAGCTAAGATGATGTCTATCAGGGTTTTGAAATCTCCAACATATTTCTGGAAATATAGCAGGCACACATGTAGGACTGTTCATATGATCAAGAAAATTCTAAAAATTTTCTGAGCTCTCACCTCTGGCTGACCTTCAGTCTCTGCAAAAGCAGGAAGTAAATGGTAAGGCAGAGTTTTCAACTGCCTGTTTTGAGTGTTAAAAGTACACTCCAACATGAACAAAACAACCCCCGGGAAATTTGAGATTTATTGGTTCCAGGCATTTAACAAAATCCTGGTCCATTATTAGCTGATCACTAAGATAACCAGGTAGAAACTTCAGCATACACAACAAAAGATGCATACTACAAATACTTAGTTCAGAAAAGCCATTATACAAAAACCAACAACTGCAATGATGAGCAGGAAAAACAAACTCTGGAAAGAGGGAAGAAGCTTATTTCCAGATTGCCACATTATATAATTTTAAATACTCATATTTAAAAAATTGCAAGACATGAAAAGGAATTTTAAAAGTATAGTCAATACACAGACAAAGCAATTAATACAAACAGTTCCCGAGGAAGTCAAGCATTGGACTTACTGGACAAAGAGTTTAAATCAACTGTTTTAAACATGTTCAAGGCCCTAAAGGAAAGCATGTCTAAAGAAATTTTTTAAAATCATAAGAACAATTTCTCTCTGAGTAGGAAATATCACTAAAGAGAAATTATGTACTTGAAGAACACAAATGTTGAAGTGAAAAAATTCACTACAGAAGCTAAACAAATTCAAACAGAAAAAAGAAGCAGCAAATTTGAAGTGAGGTCAATTGAGATAACCCAGGCTGATTAATTTTTTTTAAATAAGGACAAATAAAAATAGATTACAAGATTCACATGGAACACCATAAAGTATACTAACATATGGGAGAATCAAGCAACCAGAAGGAGAAAGGAGAGAAGCATACAGAAAAACACTTGAAGAAATGATGTCTGAAAATTTTCCAAATTTAATGAAGACTATTAATCTAAACATCCAAGAAGCTCAATAAACTCCAAGTATAATAAACTAAAAAAGATACATACCTAAATATGGTATTATAATCAAAGTGTAGAAAGCCAAAGAAAGAATCTTGAAAGAAATAAGAGAGAAGCAACTTACATACATGGATCCTTAATATGATAATCAGCTGACTTCTCATCTGAAACCATGGAGCCCAACGGTTTCCATGAGAATAACATAACCACAGTGCTGAAAGAAAAACATGTCACACAAGAATCCCACATCCAGCAAAACTATTTTAAAGAAGAAAATAGAAATTAAGATATTCTGGAAAAAAAAAAAAATGGAGAGAGTTTGTCACTACCAGACCTGCCCTATAAGAAATACTAAGATGGAAGGAAACTAGAAAGTAACTCAAATCAACATGAAGAAGTAAGGACTGGTAAAAAATAAGTGGGTGAAGGGAGCTATATAGGAGCAAACAAAAAATAGGTTTATGATGTATTTTATATTTATATTATTTTTCGTCTGTAACTTTTTTTTAAACAACTTCATAAAGCACTAGTGATAAATCTATATTGATGCACATAAAATATATAATGTAATTTGTGACAACAGCAGCATAAAGGCAAGGGTAAAAGGGTAGAGCAAAGTTTTTGTAGACAACTGAAATTTAATTGGTGGTAATCTGAACTAGACTGTTACACATTAATATAATAATTATGATACCAGGGCACTCATCAAGAAAATGGCTTAAGGTACATAGTAAAAGAAATTAAAAGGGAATTAAAATGCTATACAAGGAAATACTTATTTAACTCAAAAGAAAGCAGTAATGGGGGAATAGAGGTAAAAAAAAGAAAAAAAAAGACCTAAGACACGTAGAAAACAATAGAAAAATGGTAGAACTGAATGCTAACTTATGAGTAACTACATATAGAAAGATCAAAATGGTGAGATGGGGCCGGGTGTGGTGAGACGCTAATTTATGAGTAACTACATATAGAAAGATTAAAAGGTGAGGTGGGGCCGGGCGCAGTGGCTCACACCTGTAATCCCAGCATTTGGGAGGCCAAAGGGGGCGGATCACTTGACATCAGGAGTTCGAGACCAGCTTGGCCAACATGGTAAAACCCTGTCTCTACTAAAAGTACAAAAATTAGCTGGGTGGGGTGGCACATGCCTGCAGTCCCAGCTACTTGGCAAGAGAATCACTTGAACCCAGGAAGGGGAGGCTGCAGTGAGCTGAGATTGCGTGACTGCACTCCAGCCTGAGTGACAGAGTGAAACTCCATGTCAAAAAAAAGAAAAAAAAAAAAGGTGAAATGGGCAGAATAGACCTCTTTTTAAAATCATGATTCAACTATATGCTATCCGTCTATAAGAGATTCACTTGATATTTAGACACAAATTGGTTGAAAGTAAAAGGATCGAGAAAGATATATAAGTAAGCAGTAATCAAAAGAAAGATGGAGTGGTGCTACTAATATTAGACAAAACCAACTTTCAGGAAACAATTTGTTAATGTCGACAAAGAAGAACATTTTATAATGACACAAAGGCCAATCTTTCAGAAAGACGTATCAAACATAAACACATATTTATTTAACAACAGAGCCCTAAAATAAATGAAACAAAAACACACAAAAGTGAAGAAAGAAAAATAACTATACAATAATAGAGACTTTAATAACCTACTTTACAAAAGATCACCACTAAACAAAAGATCACCAGGAAAATAGACTATTTGAACAATATGACTAATCAACTAGACCTAACAAACATACACAGAACGCTCAACAACAGAGTACTCATTTTTCTGAAGTGTAAATGGAACATCTTTCAGGGTAGACAATACGTTAGGCTAAAAAACAAGTCTCATTATATTTAAAATGATTGCAGTCATACAAAATCTCTCTCTAAACCACAATGAAAAAAAAATACAAAAAAAGAGAAAAACTAGGAAAGGTATAAATACGTGGAAATTAAAGAATGTGCCTTTAAATAATCAATCAATAGGTCAAAGAAAAAAATTAGGAAATACTTCAAGATAAAATGAAAAGATAACATACCAAAATTTATGGGATACAACCAAAGCAGTATTCAGGGATAAATTTGTAAAAGCTATAAAAGCTTCCAGTATAAAACAAAAAAGACCTTGAATCAATACTAGTTTTTCACTTAAAAAAAGGTAAAAAAAAAAAAAAAAAAAAGACCAAACTAAACCCAGAACAAGCAGAAAGAAGAAAATAAGAAAGATTAGAGTGAGGATAAACAGAAAATATAAAGAATAGAAAACCAAGAGGAGAAAGTCAGTATGCCAATAGATTTGCAAAGTATCAACAAAATTCACAAAATTTTTGCTGCACCTGCCAAGAAAACAATGAAAGGAGACTCAAATTACTAAAATGAAGAATGAAAGAAGGGCATTATTACTGGTTGTATGTAAGTAAAAATGATTACAAGGGAATACTATGAACACTTTTATATCAAAAAATAGTAAAATGTAGATGAATTATAAAGAGTTTTAGAAAGAAACTACCAAAACTGACTCAAAAAGAAGTTAAAAAAAAAAAAAAAAAACCTGAAGAGACCTATAACAAGTAGAGATATTCAGTGATCAAAAATATTCCCTAAGAAAAACCGAGAACCAGACAGTTTCACTGGTAAATTCTATCAAATACTTAAAAATTAAGACAAATCCTTCATTAACTCTTTTGAGGAATAGAGGAGGGAATACTTCCAAATTTATTCTATATAGCTATTTTTCCCCAATATCAAAACCAGAGACATCACATGAAAAGTAAACTACAGACTGATTCCCCTTTTGAATAGAGATGTAAAAATCCTTAGAAAAAACTAGCCAACTGAATTCAATACAAAATAAAAATAATTATACCCATATCAAGTGAGACTTATTCTAGGAATTAAAGGTTGATTTAACACGAAAAAAAATCACTTAGTATACTATTTTAAGCCCTATAAATAGCATAAAGAACAAAAGCCACATGATTATCTCAACAGATTAAGATGAAACATTTTACAAATTTCAACACTTTTATGATAAAGAAAAATTCAACGAACTTGTAATAGAAGAGAACTTCTTCAGCCAAATAAAGGCTTTAATGAAAATGCATAACTAACACCATACTTTATGGTGAATGACTAAAAGCTTTCTTCCTAAAATTAGGAAGACAAAGAAACTGCCCACACCACTTTTTTTTTTTTTTTTTTTTTTTTTGACAGAGTCTTGCTCTGTCACCCACGCTGGAGTGCAGTGGCGCAATCTCTGCGCACTGCAAGCTCCGCCTCCCGGGTTCATGCCATTGTCCTGCCCTAGCCTCCCAAGTAGCTGGGACAACAGGTGCCCACCACCATGCCAGGTTAATTTTTTTTTTTTTTTTTTTGCATTTTTAGTAGAGACGGGATTTTACCACGTTAGCCAGGATGATCTCGATCTCCTGACCTCATGATCCACCCGCCTTGGCCTCCCAAGGTTCTGGAATTACAAGCATGAGCCATACGCCTGGCCTGCCCTCACCACTTCTATTCGACATTGTGTAAGAGGTTCTAATCAGGACAATTAGTCAAGGAAAATAAAACTCATCCAGATTAAAAGAAGTAGTAGTAAAACAATTTCTGTTTGTAGGTAATGTGATCTTATGTATCAAAAACATTACAGCATCCACAAAAAACAAACAAACAAAAACAACTATTAGAGTCAAAAGGAGTGTAAAAAACAGGATTAGTATACAAAACCTAGTTGTACTTCTATGAAGGAACAATGAAAATCTGAAGTAAAATCAAGGAAACTATTTGATTTACAATAGCATCAAAAATTCAAGAAACATAGTAATCCATTTAACCAAAGAAGTGCACGACTTATACACTGAAAAGAACAAATTATTGATGAAAGACATTAAAGAAAATCTATATTAATGGAAAGATATTTTGTTTTTATGAATTAGAAGATTTAATATTAAGATGACAATACTATTCAAACTTCTCTATAGATTCAATAAAATCTCAAAATTTAAATTTTTTGGCAGAAATTGACAAGTTTATCCTAAAATTAATATAGAAATGGAAGAGACCCAGAATATTCAAAACAATGCTGAAAAAGAAGAACGAAATTTTATGACTTGTACTTCTAAATTTTAAAAATTACTACATAATTACAATAATGAAGATAGAAGAGTATTGGCAGAAGGATAGACATATTAGTCAATGAAATCTCATTTAGAGTCCAGAAATAAATTTGCACGTATGTGGTCAACTGATATTTAACAGTAGGGCCAAGACTAATCAATGGGAGAAAGAATAGTCTTTTCAACCAAATAAATCTGGCACAACTGGATACTCACATGGAAAAAGATGAATTTGCATCTCTACCTCATAGCATACACAAAGAACTCAAAATGTATCAAAGACCATGTGAGAGCTAAAAGTATAAAACTAAACTCTTAGAAGAAAATATTGATCGAAATGTTCATGATCCTGGACGGGGCAATAATTTCTCTGATATGACATTAAAACACAACAAAGGAAAAAACAGACAACTTTTTTCTACGGAAAACATGTTAGTGGTTCCTCAAAACGTTAAACGAAGTGTTAACATATGACCCAGGAAGTTCACTCCTACATATAAAAAAAAGTTAGACAAATTAAATTTAATAGAGTTCAACTGAGCAAAGAACAATTCGCTACTCAGGCAGGCTCCCAAACCAGAACAGGTTCAAAGCCACTTTGGGACTGCCACATGGTTGGAAAACATTTATGGATAGAAAAAGGAAAATGATGTATAAAAAACAGAAGGGAGGTACAGAAGCAGCTGGAATGGTTACAGCTCAGTTCGCTGAACAGTTGGCCACCTGTGACTGGCCAAAAGTCGGCTGCTGTGATTGGCTGGGATTCAGCTACTTGTTACAAGAGTAGGTCACAGTCTGTGTACACATCAAGTTAGGTTACAGTTGAAGGAGCCCAGGGAACTTCACTCTTAAAATATGGCTCCCATAAAAATGGATGAGTTCATGTTCTTTGCAGGGACATGGATGAAGCTGGAAACCATAATTCTTAGCAAACTATCATAAGATCAGAAAACCAACCACCACATGTACTCACTCATAAGTGGAAGTTGAACAATGAAAACACATGGACACAGGGTGGGGAACATCACACATCACACCAGGGTCTGTCCGGGGGTGGAGGACTGGGGGAGGGACAGCATTAGGAGAAATACCTAACGTAGGCAACGGGTTGAGGGGTGTGGCAAACCACCATGGCACGTGTATACCTGTGTAACAAAACTGCACATTATACACATGTAACACAGAACCTAAAGTATAAAAAAAATTGTCAAAACTTATCAAATATATATATGTATGTATTTTTTAAGTTAAAAGCCCTTAGAGATCAAAGGGACACTTGAAGAGACTTCCCCTCTCTACATAAAGACAAGATGGGCCCACCAAAGAGGAGAACACTTTTCTTTTTCCTTCCCCTCCTTAGCTCATTATCTATTGCAGAAAAGAAAACCAAGAATGTAACTATGCCCAAACAGACCCTTTCCTAAGATGATGTCTGTCTCTTACACCCTTTCAAATTCCAAAGAGAACCATTTACACGTTAATCTCTGTTCCTCAACCCATTTATTCTGCATAGAAATTATTCATATTACTTTTCCACAGAATTACCTATATTCCCCAGCTCCCTACCCCTCTTGAATGAAGCTATATACGTACCTGGGCCCTGATAGGACACGGCATTATCACTCTGCGGCCCTTTGTATACACCTTAAAACATTTGTTACTTCTGTGAATATGCGTTTTGTCACTTGATTTTTCAGTGAAACTTCAGAGGACAAAGGGAAATTTTCTCATGTCCCCTGTATGATTCACTACCTACGGAGAACCCTTTAGGCTGAACTTAAAATGTGTAAGAAGGCAGCTACAGACCAAATTTAACAATACCCAAAGAGCAAAGAAAACATGTTGTGTCCAGAATTGGTGGGTTCTTGGGAAACTTGCTGACTTCAAAAATGAAGCCGCAGACCTTAGCAGTGAGTGTCACAGTCCTTAAAGATGGTGGGTCCGGAATTTTTTCCTTCAGATGTTCAGATGTGTCTGGTTTCTTCCTTCTGGTGGGTTCGTGGTCTTGGTGACGTAAAGAGTGAAACTGCAAACCTTCGCAGCTAATGTTTTACAGCTCTTAAAGTCAGCGTGTCTAGAGTTGCTCCTCCTTCCCAGTGGGTTTGTGGTCTCGTTGACTTCAGACGTGAAGCTACATACCTCTGCCATGAGAGTGACAGCTCATAAACGCTTCAAGTTTTCTTAAAAACTGAAAAAAAAGACCGCATTCACAGTCCCAAAAGGCACCCCAAGAGGTTGCCACTACCTCCTAGGGCAGCCTGCTTTTATTCCCTTATCTGACCCCACCCACATCCTGCCGATTGGTCCATTTTACAGAGAGCTGATTGGTCCACTTTACAGAGAGCTGATTGGTCCATTTTACAGAGCACTGATTGGTCCATTTTGACAGAGTGCTGATTGGTGTGTTCACAATCCCTGAGCTAGACACAGAGTGCTAGACAGAAAAGTTCTCCAAGTCCCCACTAGGTTAGCTAGATAGAGTACTTATTGGTGTATTTACAAACCTTGAGCTAGACACAGAGTGTTGATTGGTGTGTTTACAATCCCTTAGCTAGACATAAAGGTTCTCCAAATCCCCACTAGATTAGCTAGACACAGAGCACTGATTGGTGTGTTTACAAACCTTGAACTAGACACAGAGCGATTGATTGGTGTGTTTACAATCCCTTAGCTAGATAGACATAAAGGTTCTCCAAGTCCCCACTAGACTCAGGAGCCCTGCTGGCTCCACCCAGTGGGTCCTGCACAGGGGCTGGAGGAGCTGACCACCAGTCCTGCGCCATGCTCCCGCACTCCTCAGCCCTTGGGGGTCAATGGGACCAGGTTCCCAGGCGCAGAGGGTGGTGCTCGTCAGGGAGGCTAGGCCGTGCAGGAGCCCATGGCAGGGGAAGGGGGGCAGGCTAGGGCATGGTGGGCTGCAGGTCCCGAGCCCTGCCCCATGGGAAGGCAGCTGAGGCCTGGCGGGAATTGGAGGGCAGTGCCTGCGGGCCGGCACTGCTGGGGGACCCCGCGCACCCTCTGCAACTGCTGACCTGGGTGCTAAGCCCCTCACTGCCCTGGCCGGCAGCACCGGCTGGCCGCTCAGAGTACCGGCCGCCAAGCCCACGCCCACCCGAAACTCCCACTGATCCGCGAGCACAGCGCGCAGCCCCGGTTCCCGCTGGCACCTCTCCCTCCACACCTTCCCTCAAGCAGAGGGAGCTGGCTCCGGCCTCGGCCAGCCCAGAGAGAGGTTCCCACAGTGCCGTGGCGGGCTGAAGGGCTCCTCAAGCGCCACCAGAGTGGAAGCCGAGGCCGAGGAGGCGCCGAGAGTGAGCGCTGCTAGCATGTTGTCATCTCTCAATATATTTTCAGAAGAACTAATATGCAAATTTCCATAGTATCATTATTCATAATAACCAAAACATAGAAACAACTGAGGAATGGATAAACAAAAGAGGAACAGGGAGAGACCACTAATGAACATGAGGCTTCTTTTTGACTTGACAGAAATGTTCAGACATTAGATCTTAATAATAGTTGTGCAAGTATGTGAATATACTGAAAAATATTGAACTTTATGCTTTATTTTTAAAATTAATTTATTTGATTTTTTAGTTGACAAATAATAGTATGTATTTGTTGTGTACAGCATGATGTTTTGAAATACGTATGCATTGTGGGATGGCTAAATTGAACTAATCAACATATGCATTACCTATTTATCATTTTTGTGTGTGGTGAGAGCACCCAAAATCCACTGTGATTTTCGAGAATGTAATACACTGTTGTTAACTGTAGTCACCATGCTGTACTGAATTATGCCTTTAAATGGGTAGGTTGGATGCCATGTGGATGGTATTTCAATGACTATGTGGATGGTATTTCAATGACTATGTGGATGGTATTTCAATGAAGCGTCTTTAAAAAAAAGAAAAAAAGTCTGGGCATCATAAAGAGAAAATGAAGGCCGGTTCTTGTCAGTGTTCTTACCTGGGCATCCATACTGGCTGAGCTATAACTGGGTGGCTAGCAAGGTACAAAAACTGGTTAGCATACTGAAGACAGGTTCAGAGAAGGGAGAGCAATTGTGGGAGGCACAGGTGGGTCCCCCAACTCTGAGGGTACCAGTCTACACAACTGCAGTCTAGGATTAGGGTCCGCAGAGCCCTGAAGGACAGGGAGGGAAAGAACAAAGCACCTGGGGTGGAAACACAGGGGATGCTCTGGGGACAGTGCTGCATGGCAGGAAAACCTGTCTTCAAGGCCAAAGCCCATCTGGATACAACAAAATGTCCTCTTTGATCTGAAAGGGGCCATGTCCTGGTTCCATGTCTTATATACTAGGGTAAATTCAGGGTTATGAGCCTTTTTGTTTGGTGCAGGCAACACAGCTGCTAGAGGAGCCCCCGCGTCAGGAGACCTGATGGCGTTCACAGTCAGGGCAGAATTAACTTCATCCCAACACATGCCAGACGTTACCCATCCTCTTCCTGCCCTCCTTCCACCATAGTCAAATTGACAGTTTCTTATGTGCCCACGAGGCCCATAGGTTAGACTGTAGCAACACCCTCTATTACATGTGTTTGCCTGGCCATTTCCCCTTCTCAGCTATTATCTATAAAACATGTAAAGGAAGCCAAAAATATTTCACTCCAAAATATACTTCTTTGACATACCCTGCAGACACAAGAACACTCCTGAAAAGCTGTCTTTTGTGGGGGATATTTGCACCTGCAGAGGAAGTAAAGTGAAGTAAACAGCCGGTGCAAACAGGATTTCTCTTATGCCACCCCGTGACCCTCCTTATCTGCAGCTACGAAAGAGTAGCTGAGAGCTTGACACCTTTCAAGGTCTGACAGAGAAACATTTTCCACAGACTACCATCTATATTTTTCCTCCTTCAGAGTAGGACTGCTACCTGTGAAGTTTCAACTGTTTAGCAAAACCACCTTTGCCTCATACTTTTTCCCTCTTCTTCTCTCCCCGCCGCCCTACCCCCGCAGCAACCCATGACCTATCCTGCAGCAAAACCTGTTTCTCCATGCTGCAAGATCTGGGAAGAGGTTCAGGAACTTTTGGGTGACCTCAGGTTTCAGGGGTATTAGGCCCATGACCATTAGCAACCCTAAACATCAAAAGGGTAATTTGGTCATTGTTTCATGGCCATAGCCAGCTGTATCACAGTCGCTTTGTGTTAATATGCCTCTTCCTCCCACCCACCCGGTGTCTGTCTTTTTCCCTTTGAATCTCACTTCCCACGTTTCTGGAAAACACCAGAAGTGGAAGCAGTATGGTGAGATAATATGAGTATAAACTCTGGCATAGGACCACCCACATTGGATTCCTTTCCCCAGTTGCTGGCTGGATGACCTTGAGCAAGTCATTTCAATTCAACGTGCCTCAATTTCCTTATTCGTAGATGGAGATAATATTATCTACCTCATAGGTTTATTGTGAAGACCAAATGAGCTAATACGTGTAAAGTGCTTAGAATGATCTCATGTGTATTAACTATTATGATGATTATTTGTAAAATATGATAATAGGATTTCCTTTATAGGGTTGCTATTAAGCTATTGCAGTGCTTTGTCATTTAAGAATATGATAAATATTGGCTCTAATCATTTCTCAACTACTGTCAATGCTACTTATCTGCACAAATCAGGAGGAAAATTAAATTTGCATCTATAAAGAACTTTTATTTCATTCCACTCTGTAAAAGCAAAGTCTAGAAATAGAAATACCCTCCTCACTTTACCCTGAAGGAGAAAGGCTGGGCAAATCCTGGCTACAGCATGCCGTGTCACTGCCATCTTTGATGGACTGCTGTGGAATGAGGAAGAAAGCAGTCAGCCACTCACCTAAGCTGTTACCAAGGCAAGGAAACTAATCCCAAGGTTGTCCCTCTCTTCCACTTTCCACCCCAGGCATTCACAAAAGCAGGAACTGTGGCATTATAAATCACAATTGCAGACCCGGCTCCTAATTGTGAGACAGATGTCAAGTGGAAGCCTGCAGGCTCTGGAAGTGGGTGGAAGTGGACACAAATCTGGGATTTCGTCTTCCTAAGCATGGGACGCCAGGCAAATTATTTAAATTCCCCAAGCCTCCATTATTCTGAAATAGTTACCTCTTGAATTTGTTATATATACTAAAACAAAACAAAACAAAACAAAAAACACAAAGTGCTTCAGACAGTGACTCCTATTTAATGAGTGTTTAAAGGATGATAGCTGCTCTTATTTCCTCTAATTGGGTCTTCAAAAGTCAAGATAGAAGACTCTTGGCATGCTCTACCTCAATATTGCCCTCAGACTGTTTAGCTGTCATAGGCCTGATTTTCTCTAAATTAGACAAGTTCCAGTATCTTCCACTCCAACTGGAAAACATGAGGCTGGGAGGAATAGCAGGAGCAATCAGGGGACCTAAAGACAGATGCTGGGACTAAAAAGGCAAGGCTCACTGCCAACACTGGTGTTTGGGCTCAGTCACCAGGGCGTGGAGGTATCCACCAGGATACTAAGTCGTGAAGACACGGCAGCTGTGTGCTTTTCTGTTGGATAAGGTGCCCCACTGGATTCAATTGGTTATTCAGGCCTGAAGCTCGGGAAAATGTTCTCTGGGTTGGAGATAAACATGTGGGTAGAGTCTTCACCTGGAGAGAGGTTGGGGGTGGTGGGGATAGAAGAAATAAGCGCTTGGAAAAAGGCTATCAAAGAGAAGATTATCCACAAGGCAGGGCTGAGGACAGGGAAAGTGGGGCTTGTGGAGGATACCGAGAAAAGCCTAGCCACAGATGCCAGAGGCTGAGGCTACACAGAGGCCAAGGGAGTGTTGTCAGTCCTAGGAAGGAATAGGGTCTCATGGACAGCCGAAGCATGACAGTGGACACCAAGGAAATGGGGGAAATACTTAGTATATAGACAGGATTAAAGCTGTCAGACAGGAGAGCTAAGTCAGAGCCGACAGCAATGCTCAGAGATGGTAGGTAAGAAAGTGGACAGGAACAAGAGGCACAGACAGCAAGACCAAGGAGGTCAGGTGAGGAGAACAGACAGCTGCATTTAGAAAAACAGGGCTTAGGCTGGGCATGGTGACTCACGCCTGTAATCTCAGCACTTTGGGAGGCCGAGGCAGGCAGATCTCCTGAGGTCAGGAGTTTGAGACCAGCCTGATCAATATGGAGAAACCCTGTCTCTACTAAAGATACAAAATTAGTCAGACGTGGTGGCAGATGCCTGTAATCCCACTTACTCAGGAGGCTGAGGCAGGAGAATCGCTTGAAATTGGGAGGCAGAGGTTCAGTGAGCCAAGATCGCGCCATTGCTCTTCGACCTGGGCAACAAGAGCAAAACTCTATCTTGAGGAAAAAAAAAAAAGGGAGAAAAACAGGGCTTAGAACATTGGAAGTGAAATAAGGATAATGGCCTAAAATATACAGTGACATGAGAAATAAGAAATGTACTAAGTATAGGCTATTAAAAACGATCTTTAAACCAAAATAAAACAAATTAAGATTTCATAGGAGAAG
Source organism: Theropithecus gelada (assembly GCF_003255815.1). Classification (NCBI taxonomy): domain Eukaryota; kingdom Metazoa; phylum Chordata; class Mammalia; order Primates; family Cercopithecidae; genus Theropithecus; species Theropithecus gelada. The sequence continues at coordinate 1,751,488 of NC_037680.1, forward strand.
AAATTAAGCTTGCAGAAGAGTTAAGGCTGAAAGAAGAAAGTGAGCACTGTTGGCCACAGCCTCAAGGGAGTTACTCAGCCAGATTGCACCATATGTTGGACAAGCATATTTGTACCGAGGTGGGAGGACACAGGCATTTGCTGGGCTTTTTTTTTTTCCTTGCACAAATGAGTCTGTGATTGAGAAAATTTTTCCATGTTTCAGTGGCAAAAAAGAAAAAAGTGTTCTTAGAAATGTCAATTCTTGACAAGAATAAGAGGAAATTCTATTCTGAGGAAAAGAGCAAGAAGTCATTTGCAGGAAACTTGAAATCTAATTTTCTCTTCTATGCAGTGGGTAGAAGAAGGGTTGTGTCATGAAGTTGTGAAGATTAAATGAGACAGTGACTGCAGACAGTGGAGGACAGCACCCACCATGCAGTGGTGCGTTATCAGCAAATGGTGTTGCTCCTTCTTCATCACATTCTAGTGCCACGACCTTTCTAGACAAGAGTTACTCATATAACATTTGGGGCAATGAAATGGACTAAATGATATGCATTTTTTAAACATTGAAGAGCTAATATGTACATGTGGCAGAGAAAACTTACATAGGATAAAATCAAACCTCTGTCCTTAAAAAAATCATGAAGTAAAAACACAAACTGGAAGAGTATATCTGTATCACAAAAAATAATGAATATCAAAAGCAAAAGAACTTTTACATATAAAAACCAGCAACCCAAAAGAAAAATGAGCAAAAGATGTGAATAGGAATTTCACAGAATTTCAAAACTGAATGGTCAATAAACATGAAAAAATGCCCAACCATCTTAGTAATCAGAGAAATGCGCAGTAAAACCACAGTGAGATTCCATTTTACACCCATGAGATTTATATAAATTAAAAGTCTGCTAGTATCTGGTGTTGGTGACAACATAGAGCAATGGGAGTTTTTATATCCTGCAAATGGAATTGTAAATTGTCTTTTAAAAATCCCATTTACTAAAATAAAACTTGGCATTATCTACTAATGTTGGAGAAGATTTTCTTTTTAGCTGTGACAAGTATCTTCTGTTAATGAAAAGAGTAAAACTCTATAAAATATTTAAAACAGTTTATTCTGAGCCAAAGATGAGTGACCAAGGCCTGAGGCATAGTCTCAAGAGGTCAAGAGAACACGTTCCCAAAGTACGTGGGCTACAGCTTGATCTTATACATTTTAAGGGGACAGAAGTTACAGGCAGGTATCAATCAAAACACGTAAGGTGCTTCAATCTGGAATCAATCTGGAAGCACCAGATTGCTTCAATCTGGAAAGTTAGGACGAGTCAAAATGTGGGCTCCCAGGTTATAAGTGGCTTCAAATATTTCTGATTGGAAATTGCTTAAAAGAGTTAAGTTACTATCTAAAGACCTGGAATCATTAGAAGGAGGAGTATCGGGGTGAGTGTCTTGGTTAAGACAAGGGGTTGTAGGAAGCAAGGATTTTATTATGCAGATGAAGACTCCAGGCAACAGGCTTCAGAGAGAATAGATGGTTAATATCTGATAAGTATCAGACCTAAAAAGGTACCAGACTCTTAGTTAATTCTCTTCTGGATTAAGAAAAGACTTGGAAAGGGAATGGGATTATCCAAAAATGTAGATTTTCCCTACATGAGACAGCTTTGCAGGGGCATTTCAAAATATGTCAAAAATATATTTGGGGGTAAAATACTTCAGTTTCTTTTAGGGTCCGCTATGTGTCATGTGATGCTGTACTAGAGTCAGGCTGGAATTTGGCATCTTATTACTTCACATCTTATTGCTACAATCTGTTTTGTCAGTGTTAAGATCTCTGTTTTAATGCTGGTCAGTTGTGCCCGAATTCCAAAGGGAAGAGGGCATAATGAGGCATGTCCAACCCCTCTGTTCCAGCATGGCCTGAGGTAGAGTTTCAGATTTACTTGGGAATGCCCTTGACCAAAACGGAGGTTAATTCAGTGAGTGGGGAGCTTAGAATTTTATCTGGGGTTCACATTGTTCAGATTAATCTTCATATTAAGAACAACAAGAAAAGCTAAATAATTTTTTAAAAATCTGTTCATGGCAGTGAAGGGTCTTGAAGACACTCAGGGTTTGAATGATCAAATCTTTGAGATAAGGAAAACACATAAAAGCTTAAAACACATAAAAATTTGCAGTGGCATTTTGCCCTCGAGCATTTGCAAATGCTCATAATGAGGCATAGACAGTGAACAGAAAGTGACATGCCTCCATCTTTCAGCAGGCTTGCTGGGACAGGAGGCATGAGCTGAAGTTCAGGGCTACCAGCATAGCCAGAATCTCAGGACCCCAGCAAGGCCATCTCAATGATCTCAAAAGATGAGAAGAACAGCAAATTCAACCCAAAAAAGTAGAAGAAAATAATAAAGATAAGAGCAGAAAATTTTAAAAGGAAAAACAAATAGGAAATAGAAAAAATTTTAAAAAAAGTTGTTTTTAAAATGACTAATAGAAGCAACAATTCATGAGGGAGTGATAGAGACAGAGATGGAGAGAGAGAGAGAAAGAGGTAAAAGGGAAGGAGAAAGCATGGAGCCCACATCAGGAATTAATGATGACATCATTAGAGGCTCTGCACATTAGGGGGTATTATAAAAAAACTTTGTGCCAAAATTTTAAAAATTCAGATGATATAGACAAATTCATTTTTTAAAGAAAAGTTTACCAATTGTGGTGAAGAAGAAACAGAAAATATGAAAAATAAAAGAAAACTCATTTCCAAACTCAAACTCATAAAGTTATCAAACCTGGATATCAGAATCTGACAAAGACATGGGAAAAAATTACAGGCAAATTCTCATTAAACTATCTCATGAACATAGATGTAAAAATCTTAAGCAAAATAATCACAAACTGAATGAATCTAATAAGGTAACTTTTAAAATGTAATTCATAGCAATGAAGTTTGACTTATTCCAGAATTGAGTTTATTCTAACATTAAGAAACTAATCAATATATCTCACCACATTTATAGAAAAAGAGAAAAAAAATGTTCATCTCAACACAGAAGAACCATTTTATAAAATTCAACGTCCACTTACAATTAACAGACCTACAACAAAAATTATACTTTTGTGTGAAATATTAAAAGGATTACCCTTGAGATAATTTAAAAAAACAAAGGCTGTCACTTAGCATTCAGCAATTATATTGTCCTAGACAGTACAATAAGGGGAAAAGATAATTTAAAAGTACAAAGATTTGAAAGAAAAAAATAAAAATGTTATTAATTCAAGATAGTAAAATTCTGCATACAGAGAATCCAAAGGATATGCATATAGATTATTTGAATTAATAACTGAATTTAGCAACCATGTAAATTAGACTCATTTAGCCAGTATTTGCTGCTTCTGCCTACCTCCGAGAAAGGCGTAGATAGACCTGCCTGCCTCGCTGATGGTGAATGTGCCTGTGACTCTCTTTGGCCAATGGGCTGTGGGCAGAAGTGAGAATGTGCTTAGGTCTTTAGGGCTTCATGTGTTTCGTGTGTTTCTATTCAGCCCTCTGAGAGTTTCCATCTCCTCCTGGAGAAGAACACATAGCAGGTCATATTTGCCGACCCAACTTGTTCCCCAGCATGAGACACTTAGAATGGAGCTATCCCGACCAACCCACAGATTCATTCAGAAGCAGAGCAGCCCCGGCTAATTCCAAGTCCCACCACCTCATGCAGAGCTTCACCGCCTTAACCACTGCCACTGAACATTGGCGCTATTTCTATATCGTATGCCTGTGCTCACAGCTGATAATTACAACATGATGCTGGATATGATGTCAATGTGTAACATTCAATTGCAATTTTATGTACTAAAAAAAGCAATTCAAAAAGGACATTGTAAAACATAATACCATTTGTAATACCATAGAACACAAATTCTGAGAAATAAATGTAATAAAAGATGTGTAAGAACTCTGCAAGAAAACTGAAATTACTAGAGGAAAATAAAGGCCTGAATAAATGAAGCAATAAGCCATTTTCATGTATTAAAAGCCTCAATATTAAAATATGTCAATTCTCACCCATATTGATTTACAAATTCAATGCAATTCCAATCAATTTTTCATCTGATTCAAAATTTATATGAAAATACAAAAAATTGCAAGAATAGCAAAGATAGTCTTTAAGAAAAACAAAGTTGGAAGACTTACACTGCAATATACTAAGACTTTTAATAACTTACAGTAATTAAAACAGTATAATATTGGTGAAAGAAGGGAAAAATAGATCATCAGAGTAGACCAACACATACTAAGAGCCCAGTAATAGATGCTTTCATGCACAATCACCTCAGCAAAGGCAGAGGTGACACTGTGATGCAGTGTAAACATTGTGATCTTTTCAAGTAGGCCAATTTGATATACATGTAAGATACAACAGATGTTGACCTATTTTATACCCAGAACAAAAACTGATTCTTGATGGATCACATAGCTTAATGTGAAAGACACATTCATAAAGCTTCTAGAAAGAAGTGTGGGAGAATATGTAAGTAGTCAAAATGCTTTAGCAGGATATTTACGTCCCTAGCCACAAAGGAAAAGGTTGATACATTAGACATTAAGATTCAGCACTTCTGGCTACTAAAACACTATTAAGAGGCAAAAGAGCAAACCACAATGGGCTATCTTTCTCAGTATACTTATAAAATTGAGAATTATTACACAGAAAATAAAAAATCCTACAAAGCAATAAGTAGGAACCAGACAATCTCATATACAAGTTGGAAAAATCTTTGAACAGATACTTCCTAAGTGGTTAATAGGCATATGAGACAGTGCTATCATTAGTCATCGAGGAAATAGAAAGTAAGACCCCAATAAGACACAAGCATACACCCAGTAATATGGCCAAAACATTTTGTGAATGGTAATATTAAATATTGTCAAAGATATGAAGGAAATGGATGTCTCTCTCTGTCTCAGTTAGTAGGGATATATGTGAAACGGTTACTTACTAAAGCTAAATACACACAAATCCTGTGGTCCAGCAATCACTTCCTTCTAGATTGGGAAGAGCAAATCCATCTTAGGGAGAAATATATCTTTGCGGGCAGCAGAAATACTATCTGCAGATATCCAAAGGTATGCATACATTTTTTACCAAAAGACATGTATGAGAACGTTCACAGCAGTTCTACTGGTAATAGTGAAAAGTGTATCCAGTTATAGTCGTGTGGAGTCACTGGTATCAAACTAACTCTTCTGCTCCAAACAACTATAAAAACTGCATTAAATATACAAGGCAACAACCCATAGACACTGGACAACGATCCAGTTGGAGCTATAATCCTTGAGAGATGGAAAGCATAGGACAAGAGTTCCACGTTTGTTACCATGCAAAAGGGGCTTGCTGCCCCATGCCCTCGAGCCAATACTATGACACTCGGTTTTCGACAACAGAAAAATTTTTATTGCTAGTTGACTCACAAGGAGACAGGACTCCAGCTCAAATTTGTCTTCCTGTGCTGGCTTAAGGCAGCAATATTATGATTGCAGTTTTAGTGGGCAGATTCTGGGATTGGTAGGTGATGGGTGGAAGGAAAGGGGAGATGTGGCAAGTCCTTGAGCACACACAGTTATGGCTTCATGCTACCTCATGGGTTACATGTGCAAATGTTGGGCGAATTAGTATGAAACATGTGGTGGGAATTTGGGCTGTGATATCCATAAGCAGGTTCTGCTCAGACTCCAGTTGGCCATATTGGTTCCAGCAGATTTCAGCCAGTTTTGTTATCTTACAAGCAGAGGGAATTGCAGTGTTTCAGGAAGTCGTTTCTATTCTTAGCTGCCATCCTCTCAACTCCAGAATTTCTGTTAGTTACTTGCTTCTTTAACTCCTTGGGAGCCTGGTTTCACCTTCACCCTAGTTTTTTCCTTAGATGCATTTTCCCAAACCAGAGGATAAGGAAATAGATCATTTGCAGAGAGCATCTGTCTCATGATACATTCTTTATCAATAACTCCCATATCTTCAATTTTTTTGGGTTTGAGTTTTCTGTTTGTTGTTTTCATTGACAATCATACTGCTTTATTTCCTTTTGTCTTTGACTTTTTGTAACATAGTATTTCTTAAAACATTATTTACGTGAATTATTTAGAGCCTTTGTTTAAGTTCTTTTCCTCTAAAAGGATTTTACTTTACTTCTTTTAGGGCCGGGGGACTACCAACAATTAAAACAAATTCTTATAATAAATAAGTTAATTTTGGTCACAAAGATTCTAATTGTATTTTGACACCCCAGCTTCTGGTTTAGAATTGTCTGGAAAGGCAATTTTTATTCCTTTAACCCAAAGCTGATGCTGAGGAAGGTCACATTTTCTGACAGTCTCCATTTGTGCAGAAAGCTTTATGTTTTCATAGTTGAGTCACTGTGGCTGCATCTCTTTGAGGGCCTCGTATTTATGCAGGAATCTTCCATCCCACTTTCTCCCTTATGAACTCTACAGACTCTTGTCTCCCAGCTCACAACAGAAGCACAGCAGGGATAGCTGATCCCCCCCGGGTCGCTGCCAGTTTCACTGATTTGCCTCTCTACAGTCACTCTTTCTTGTTTTGTGTCCTTTCTTGTTTTGCAGGTGAGAATAAGTGCCTTGAAAGATTGCCATGTGTTTTGCTAGTGCATTTCTAAAAAGATGATTTTAAAACATTTTCTATAGCACTTCAATAAAAAAAATTTTTTTTGTAAAAAGTACCTTAAACAATTCTACCCTTCCATAATGCTCATCCCATTCCAGGGCACCATGGAAGTGACATTCAGGGGGCTTTTGTTATCCAGAGCCATGTGGCAGGTTTTCTTGCACCAAAAGCAGATATAGGGGCCGGGCGCGGTGGCTCAAGCCTGTAATCCCAGCACTTTGGGAGGCCGAGACAGGCGGATCACAAGGTCAGGAGATCGAGACCATCCTGGCTAACACGGCGAAACCCCGTCTCTACTAAAAACACAAAAAAATTAGCCGGGCGAGGTGGCGGCGCCTGTGGTCCCAGCTACGTGGGAGGCTGAGGCAGGAGAATGGCGTGAACCCGGGAGGCGGAGCTTGCAGTGAGCTGAGATCCGGCCACTGCACTCCAGCCTGGGCGACAGAGCGAGACTCCGTCTCAAAAAAAAAAGAAAGAAAGCAGATATAGGGAGTTTAACCAGAGATATGCTGCTTCATAAGTAAACATACAGATCTCCAGTACATCAGCTCCTTTTTTCTGCTGTGGAGCTCTTCCCAGCCAAAATGGCCAATACAAAATACATTATTGTTTTCTTCTTCTCTTTTATTCATTAAAAGAATATATAATTACTGCCATAGGAAGTACATCACGTGTTTCAAAATTTAAAAGTTAAAAAACATACAGTAAAAATTCTCCCATTGATTTTCCTACAAACACTCGTTTCTTCTCTGCTGAGCAACTGATATATTTTCTAACATTTTTTGAAATATTTAAATATTTTTAAAAAGATAGAATCTTTAACACTTCTCAGTTCTATAATTGTTTTTCAGGAGGGAACAAAGATTCAGTGAGCACCTAGTTTGTGCAAGGATCTTTCTCATTTAACTACCACCAAGCAGGTACAAGGTTAGAAATGGCAACATGAAGTGATAGATGAGAGCTTTTCAATAGTAAATCGAGGTATCACACTAAGCCTTTGTGATTTCAAAGTGCCATGCGTGGGTGTTTCTCCATCACCATTGGATGAAACAGAAATCAAAGTCCCTTACTGGAAGCTTCCAGATACTGATTCCACTGCCGGACCTTTAATTTGACAGGAACATCGATGTCCAGGGAAATCCAGAACTGCTTTCCTCCTTTGTTATGTGTTTTGGAGCAGTCTTAAGGAAGTGAGGCATTGATCCTGTGGCTCTCTCACAGACTGCACCTGCCATCCATCCCAGTGAGACTCTTCTTGGGCTAGAGTGCCACTGGTCAGGCTCAAAGCAAGACACTGGATAAAGGAAGATGTTTGATAAGCTATGTTAGAATGACTGCCTGGCATCATTCAAATGACAATACACTTTGGAAACCAAATGTTAATACTGACTCTTCCCTGTATTGCCTGTGTGGTCATGTAGGAGGCACTCAATCTTGCTGGGCTGTAGTTTCCTCCTGTAACCTGACAGGCTGGACCAATTGATGCCCACAATTCCCTTTAGGTCTCACTTTTTCACAGCAGCAGGGTAAAGATGTCCACTTAGCCTTGGGAAGAGGAGTGCTGTCCATTCAGAAAAGGCAGAATCTCCTGACAAGGAAGCTCTAAGTCAAGGGTGGGACTATCTCCCCTTCACTGAATCAAGCTGACACCAGGGTGTTCACAGTTAGGAGTCCAGGACAGGAGTGCCCCCTTAGGATTTAGCTTATCTGAAAATGTATCCTGGAGTGGGGAGAAGCGGGGAAGGGGTTAAGTTGGGCATCCATTCAATAGCTGGTTTTATCTATTTTTTTTTCTGAAGCAAAACCACAGGTGGCATAGAGAAAGGTTTAAGAATCAGTCATGGGTCGTGCGCGGTGGCTCAGACCTGTAATCTCAGCACTTTGGGAAGCTGAGGGGGGCAGATCACCTGAGGTCAGGAGTTCGAGACCAGCCTGGCCAGTATGGTGAAACCCCATCTCTACTAAAAATACAAAAATTAGCCAGGCGTGGTGGCACACGCCTGTAATCCCAGCTACTGGGGAGGCTGAGGCAGGAGAACTGCTTGAGCCCAGGAGGCGGAGGTTGCAGTGAGCCAAGATGGTGCCACTGCACTCTAGCCTGGCTGACAGAGCAAGACTCTGTCTCAAAAAAAAAAAAAAAA
>NC_037680.1:1760392-1797348 GCF_003255815.1 Theropithecus gelada
CAAGACTCTGTCTCAAAAAAAAAAAAAAAAAAAAAAAAAAAAACAGACCTGAGTTCAAGTCCTGGCTCCACCCTACTTTTCCCATGTGAATTCTTCCAGCCTCAGCTATGTCAGCTGAAAACGAGAATTGGGTAAGCCTCATGCCATTGAGTGGGGTAATGAGTCAGCCTTGGCGCAGCGTATTCCTGCGGCATCTATGATGTGCTCCTGCCTCCTGTGCACACTGGGCTCTCTAGTCCTGTGGACTCTCCTCTGGTGTGTGACATTTGGCCATGCCACTGCTTGCCTGCCTCTCAGGCTTTGTTCATGCTTCTTCATCTGTGTGCCTGCTTGGAATGAAGGACCTCACCTCTCAGGGAAGACAGTGGAGAGCTGCTAATAAGTCCAGATATCTGGGCTCTGCCTCCAGGGGTTCTCATTTCACTGCCCTAGCACTGCGGTCATGCTGTGGCCTGAATGTTTGTGTGCCCCTCAGAATTCATATGTTGAAGCCCTGATCCTGAATGTGGTGGTGTTTGGATGCAGGGAAGTGATTAGATTTAGATGAAGTCTTGAGGGTGGAGACCCCCGATAGCATTAGTGTCCTTATAAGAAGAGGAAGAGAGACAGAGTTTTCTGTCTGCCGTATGAAGACACATCCAGAAGGCAGCTGTCTGCAAGCCAGAAAGCAAGCCCCTGCCAGACACCACCAAATCTGCCAGCACTTTGATCTTGGATTTCCCGGACTCCAGAACCACGAGAAATAAGCATTGCTTAAACCTCCCAGTCTGTGACATTTTCTTATGGCAGCCTGAGCTGACTATGACTGGCCCCAGTGATTTGGCCCCAGTGATTCCTTTGTGCAGCCACAGTGTGGTGGGAACCACAGCAGTAGGGCCTCCAAAGGTTCTCAGAAGGTAGACGGCTGAATCAGTGCAGCTCTGTTCACCTGTGTGATAGCTGGATCCCAGGTGTAAATTAGCCTCATCAACCTTGGCAGTCGAATGCCATTCTCTGGGAGCCTAGGAGGAAGAACAATAAGGAACCACAGTGACCGGGTTAAAGAGATGGCATATACAGAATTTACCACCCTCCAGGAGAGCTGAGGACAGTGGATTCCTCAGGGCTTGCGAAAAGGCACCAGCAACAATTTTACTGCTTTCTCTTACATTTTAATTCATCAGAAATTCCAGACTACATTGGGTTTCTATTAGGTACATGTGTGTGTATACACACACACACACGTATATATACACACACACACACACACATATATATATATATATACTTTTTTCTCTTCTAATCTTTACGAGTATTAACCCAGGAAGTGGATATTATTATTCCTGCTCAGAAAGATGAATTAAGTTGTTGAAGATCATATGGGTAGAAGTTCAGAAGTAAGGATTCAGATACAGGTCTTTCTAGTTTCAAAATAGAAGCCCTTTCTGCCCTGTTACACCATGTTCTGATCACAGAGCAGAAAAAACAAAATCGTTAAAATTTGTATGCTATATAAAGAAATAGAAATATTTTCTGCAACCAGTAACATCAGAGTTTGAATTCTCACATTTCCAATTTTCTCAGTGAGTACAAGGGCACTTATAAAATTTTCAAAATTAAGATTCACATAGTTTTATTTTCCTTCTTGGATAAATAAATCACTACAAACTGTTTTTGCATATTCAAACATATGCCCAGAACTCCATTCAGCCTGGATATGGTAGGTTTCAAAGTTCTTTTCATGCCCTACTTTCTGTAGAAGGTCTTTCATGATCCTTCAACCCATTTATAATTATATGTCATTATTGCATAGTTTTTAATGGTGAGTGGCTGAATGTACAAATAAACAATGGCCATATGCAGCCGCTAAACTCTGACCCAAAACCTTTGCAACAACCAGCCCAGAACAGTCAGGTCCTGATTAGCCACTGGCATCGTCCCTAATCGTTGCCCCTGCTTCCAACTCAGGACGAACCAGAGAAACTCAAATGTACTCCCCAAAACAATCATATAATGTCTTAGTCTGTTCAGGCTACTGTAACAAAATGCCATAAACTGGCTGGGTTAGAAACACAAATTCATTTCTTGTGGTTCTGGAAGTTGAAAAGTCCAAGATCAAGGTGCTGGCAGATTTGCTGTCTGGTGAAGATGCACTTCTGGTTCATAGCAGATGCCTTCTTGTGTCCTCACATAGTGGAAGGGGTGAGCACGCCCCCTCAAGCCTCTTGTATATGGTCACTACTCCTATTCCCAAGGGCTCATCCTCAATGTTATCATCTCCCCAAAAGCCCCACCTCCTAATACTATCCCATCGGAGGTTAGGATTTCAACATACACATTCGGGAGTATAAAAATATTCAGATTATAGCACATAGGATGTCCTGTGTATAGGTAGTCCACCTACAGACTCCCCATGCTGGCAGCCTCCAATCAGAGCACCCCTGAGTCTTCCTCGTTTTCCACTGTAAAGGTTCCCACACCCCTGCCTGCCTTTGAGTCTATGCCACATGCAGGTTACGGTGGCTGACTTCCCTGTGGTGTAGCAAGCTCTGAATAAATACTCTAGTCTCATTTCCGTGATCTTCATTTATTTCCACAAAGAACTACAACCGCAGTGTTCATAAAATGCGGGAGATGCTGGTATGCTTGGGGACTAGAGGTTAGACTTTCATTATTTTAACCCTCAGCTTTCTCTTACCTGGCCAGATGCCTGGCTGGAAAGGGGAAGGGGTAGAATATCACATCCACTGTGCCCAGAAGTCCACTCTGCAACCAAATCTTATTGCATGAGACACCAATAAAAGGGGGGTGAGTTTGAAGCTAGTCAAACCTGTATAGATGCTAGCACTGGTGCTCACTAGCTGGGTGACCTCAGGCACAGGATCGACACCTCTGGGCCCCCATCTCCTGCCCTGTGGAACGGGATGAGGATCACTTACCCCATAAGGCTGTTGGAAGAAAACGGTCATCATTCCACATGGTTGCCAGAGCAGGAGCTTAAAGGACATGAGTCCCTCCATAGTATCCCTTCTTTAGGTATTTTTATTTAAGCAGATCCCCTTTAGGATTTTGCTTTGCTATCACTTACCTATTTCAAATGGAAAAATGACTTGTTGCCTGTGTAAACCCTATGTAAACCTTTAGTATATCTTAACATTCATTAACACAAATTATTCGCCCAATTTTTTTTTTTTACACAAGACAATTGGCTGAGTGCTGAGGGGGCACAGCAATACCTAAGGCATGCTTCTGATTCGCTCACAATTTAATTGGGGAGAAAAAAATCGTATATACAAACAGAAGGAGTAGATAATGTAATACAATATGCCAGACTAGAGACAAAAGCAGTGAGCGTTACTAGAATTTGTAGGAAGCTGTAGGCAGCCTGTGGTGGCCTGAAAATGATGTGTGGCAAGTTGGAGCTACATTTGGGTGTTGAAACGCACATAGAATTGGCTCAAAAGTGAATTGTGTATTATTTTCAATATTAACATTTTTTGTTAGAAAAATATTCATATTAAACATTTTAATTTTTAATTAAAAATTAAAATTTTTAAAATTTTAATATTAAAAATTTTATTGGAAAATAGTAATATTAAAATTAATATAGAAAATAGTACATAATTTTTAAAATATTATATTACATAATAATACACAGTATTACATAATAATACACAATATTTTCAATATTGTATTTCAATATTTTGTTATTCTGAAATTTTCAAGACCCAAAAAAGTACAAAAAAAGAGAGAAATTACCCACCATCCACATTCTAATCACTGGTAATATATTGGTGTGTTTACTCTTAGCCTTTTTTGCAATATATAATCTTAAAATTGTTAAACAGAGTTGGAATAATTAAATGCATGGATGCATATATATATCGCTAACCTTAAGTAATAAGATTCAGTAAAGAGAATTAAGTATAGAGCATATTCAAGTGCAGAACTTGAGGATGATCACCTGAAAGCCACAGTCACTCCAAACGAATGAGGTCAGCGTTCTGAAGTGCATCTTGTTCAGATACGCTTAGGGTAGCCCTTTCGCTCTACTCTCTGCTAATTGATTTCCCTTGCTTCCTGGAGTGTCTGGCTTTAAATGGCCTGGAATCTTAATAATGACAATTATTTTGGCAATAGTATGGCTTCCAATAATTCTGAAATGAAGTGTCCATTTTTTATGGACTGACTGGAAGAAGTTAAAAATCCTCTTTGTTTCTATAACATTCCAAAGTCATGAGTTAGTCTGAAAGCATATCTGCTATCTATGTAAATATTAGCAGTTATTTCCCTTGCCAATTGACAGGCTGTAATTAACGCCATTAACTCTGCTTGTTCAGCTGAGGTCACTTCTGGAAGATGAGCACTTTCTAGTTCCTCAGTCAAAGCTGCTACAGCATAACCTGCCCTGATATTCCAGATTCATCCTTTAAGTAAGATCCATTTGTAAACCAAATAACATCACTGTTAGTGAGGGGGATTTCTTGCAGGTCCATTCTAGGAGAGAGGAGCTGGTTGTTTAAGAATATGCAATTATGCGTCATTTCATTTGAAGGCAGGGGCAGAAGAGTGGCAGGATTTAGGTTATTTCATCTGGAGATTCTAATAGGGAGATAAGAAAGAAGAAGAGCTTCATAAGAAAGAAGTTTACTAACTGAATAGCATTGAATGTGGTGCGAGTTTAGTGTTAAATGCACTTCCACAGAATGGGAAATAAAGGAAAGATCCCATCACTATTTCTTCAGTTACTCTTACTAGCAGGACAGTAGCCATTACTGCCTTCATACAAGGCAGCAATCCTCTAGCCACGGGGTCCAGCTGCTAACTGTAGTATCTACAGGTCTATCTTCAAGTTTATCTTCACGTTTTTCAGTCAGAATGCCTAAGGTATTTTCCTGATTTTTATGAACAATGAAAATAAAATATTATAATTTGGATGCCCCAGTGCTCGGGATATCTATAAGAGTTTTTATAATTTCTTTTAATGTTAACTGATTTTCCTCAGTTCATTCCAAGGGGTCTGTCTTACCTTGTTTTAAAAGAGTATAGAAAAGTTGAGGTTTTAAGAAGAAGTTTGGGGTCCAATTTCTAAAGTATCCTGCCAATGTCCAAAATCCTCTTGGTTGTTTCTTAGTTTTTTTGAGATCGAGAAGGCCAATATTTATTTTATTCTATCTAGACTGATTAAAAACCCTTCCTTTGATATTAGGTGACCTAAATATATTGTTTGTTTTAGACGAAATGGAAGATTTTCCTTTGAACCTTGTGTCCCTTTAAAGCTAATTGTTGTAATAAATAAATTTCCTCTCCTGTGGAGGCTTGCCTATCCCTTGGACAGAGAAGTAAATTGCCCATGTATCGTATCAAGGTGGATCTCTAAGGGAATTCAACGTCCAAAATGTTGGCTTTTAATATTTCTGGAAAATAAGTAGGACACTCAGTGTATCCCTGAGGCGTAACCGTCCATGCGTATCATCTGTCTTCCCACATGAAGACAAAGGGATATTGACTCTGTTTATCTAAAGGAATGCACTACAAGGCTTTATTACAGTGAAGAACTCACCTTCTGTTGGGATGGCAGTCAACGACGTATGGGGCTTTGGTGCTACTGGATGTAAGGACTGACTGTCATTGCTCTCAGATCCTGTACCAATCCCATCCTTTATCATTTGGATTCCTTATGGGGAGCATAGAGTGTTACATGGGCTTTTAAAAGGAATAATCAAGCCTATTTTATATCATTCAGAATTATGGGTCTTATCCCCTCTGAGTCCTCTGATCTTAGAGGATATTAAGGTTCAGAAAAAGTTTCGATGGATCTATTTGAATTTTGATAGGGTCAGCCCAGATACTTTTCACAATATCAGTGGAGGCGTTTGACCACAGTTAATCAGGTACTATTTTTAATAGCTCTTAAAATTCTTCACATCTTTTAATTCTAAATATATTTCCCCCTTTTGGGAGAAAGAGATGTGGGTATTTTATAATTCTAAAAATCCTCTCCCTAACAAATGGATGGGGGCTGAAGAAAGCAAGAAAAAACATGAATTCCCTGTAGGGGACCCACCTGCAAAACTACAGGTTGAGACTTAACATACTGATATATAAGTATTTGTTTTACCTGCCATTTGTATTTTTTTTTCACTCCTCGTAGTAAGGTGGAATTTGTCGCCGATGATGTAGCTCCAACGTCAGTAGGAGCTTGTATTTGTTCTTCGTTTCCATTTTCCCTAAGGTATTAATGAAGACAAAAGAGAAGGTGTCATTTATTTCCTCAGAGCACCCCTACTCTCCCTCTGCTTTGGCCTGTTGCTGTTCTTTCCATTTTAATTTTATATAATCCTTTTTGAAATATCTAGGCTTTTTCCAGTGATTGCAAAGTGGAGGACTGGGTCAGTTTAGGAACTTCTTAAGCTGTTTGGGAGCTACAAAATGGGAAGGCAATTGTTTAGCTGATTTTATTGCTCTGTTTAACTTTCCTTTCCTTTTCTTCCTTGGACAGAGTGTGGAACACTTGATTAGCAAAATTAACAAGACCATGAGTTTGAGAGGTAGCCCAAAGGGAGCATTGTCTCTTTATTATAATTGCCAATTCTTCATCCAGTCTGTTTATAACGTTGAATAAAGGGGATTCAACTTGATTTTGGTACAATTTGGGTGGTTAGTATAACCTTCTTCTGATAGGCCTAAATGTTATTTAAATGCTTTTGTAAACATCTTTTATCGTATGACACCACAGGCTCACTGAGATTTCATCAACATCGTTGGGTTTTGTTCCAATCAACTACTCTTTGGAAAACTAAAGGGACAGTGTCTAGTAAAGCTGTGGCAGTATTGTGGGTCCATTCACGATGTGCTTCAGAAAATTCATGGAAGTCCTCTGAAGGATTGCTCCAATTTGCCTTTGCTATCCAATCGTTGGCTTTACTTTCTGACACCAACATGTGGACCACTGGCCCAGTAATCACTTGATTCATGAATGAAAGCTATAAAGATAAGGAATTGTTGGCATCTTGGGAAAGTAGAATGAAAACGTTATTTTCACGGGGAGGTTTGAAAAACATCTTGGACAAGTTGGGAATGGACTGTGGGGTGCCCTCAATACAAGAATGAGTGGTAGAATTGTAATCCGTGAACCTCAGACACCCACAGAGGGATTTTGCAAGGGCATGTCACTGTGAGAGTAATTAATTTTGCAAATAATCCCCTGGCTAATTGTGAGAAGGTTGGAAAAGGCAGACTGCAAACAGATAATCCACTGCTGAGTTTGTACCACTCAAGGGTCGCCCTTAGGCTGTGCCAATTTTCTACACGTGAAGTAAGCATATCCGGGATAACGGTGAGGGTGGGGTGGAAAAGACACTGGGAAGAAGTGACCTGCAGGATGTGAGAACGGACTGGATGTGGAGAGAAGGAGTCCAGTGGGCCGTAGTCACCTGTCCTGGAGGACTGGGGTCCTCTGGGTGTGGACGGAGGCCATGGGAAAGAGCTGGTTGGAACCGCATGGGCATGCTTTTTGTTGTATTGATGTTATATGGGCTGCTGGCATCTGGATCTCAGAAACAGACCAGAGAATACCTGGAAAGCTCCAAGTGACGAACTTTGCTTAATAATGGATGCAGCCAAGTGGAGGTCTGATTAAATTTGGTGGACTTTTCAATTTTAGGAATCAAAAGTAAACAAAAAGAAATAAAAAAAGAAATAAGATGTTTACACCAATAATTATTGTGGCGAACAGTGACTGTCGACAAGAGGGTTTTCTTTGTTAGTTTTAAGGATTAGGAATAACCATCATAAAATGGACCAAAACTTGAAAAAAAAATCTGTGTATTGCTGGAGCATCCCAAAAAAATTTACTCCGTTATTGTTTTCTAATCATTGCCCACAGTCATTATACCAAACAGGGCTAGAAGGCTGGAGGACAGGCAGGAAAGGCAGTTCCAGGAGCTACTAACCATCCGTGCAGCTGAGAAAAATTCATCTAATCAGCAAACAGTCTGGAAATCCACCAGGGAAACAGAGAACAGAGGATGACAGCATCAAAAAATCAGATGGGTTCAGAGGAAAAAGGTGCATCTGGGTCCTTTTCAGAGGCATTTGGCAAAATGCCAGACTGTTGCAGCAATCAAGCACTTTATGTCCCTATCAAGGGCATCACCGTGATGGCCACAGACACAGATCCTCACGGGAGCATCAAGCAACACTGCCCAGACCACCCCAGCAATGTCACCAGTGCTGCACACCAGTGTCCACATGTCCCCATTCCAGACACCACACCCTCAGCTTCATAATATGGATCCACACAAGCGGCTGCAGAGGGGTTGCCCAGTTCTCCTTAGAGGCCATCTTAGCACAGGGCAACTGGACCCTAACAGATGCTCTGACACCAGGCGCTGGTGTGACCTTCAAAACGCTCAGGTCCAACTCATAAGAACAGGGTATGTCCTCATGAAGAATTGCAATTACAGAAAGCAACACACAAGCTAAACAACCAGGAGTGCACTCATGGCAGGGAGGGGCCTTGCAGGAGTCCAGGGCAAGTAAAGGCTGGGGCAATAACAAGCCATGGACTGACAGCGTGCTTACAGCCAGGCCCCGCTGCAGTCACAGCCTGTATGTCATCTCAACCGATTCTCACAGCTGCCTCTACCCTGCAAACAGGAAACTGAAGCTCAAACACATTAAATAGATGGCCCAGAGCTTGGGGGTCCAGGAGTTCTAAGCATCAACCCTCACTCCATCTTTGGCTAGAGAAGACAAGAGGGGCCAGACTCCTCAGACCCGTTCCGTGGAGGCTGTGTGTGTGTCTGAGGATGCCACACAGCATGCAGAGGACCCGGTCAGTGCTTCCCTCTAGTGACATTCCCAGTTCTAATTTAAAGCTAGCCTGATGTCAGGAAACTGGCCCTGAGCCCAGGTGTGGCTGTTTACTAACTCTGTGGCCTTGGGACATTCACTCTGCCCCTCAGGGCAGCAGGAACAGAAGAAAAAAAAAACGTTGCCACTGCAAAGGGCCTGGCACCTTAGCACCACCTGCCATTCCTGCACCCGGGGGCTTGGGTGAGAACCTAACCATCAGGTCTGGTGCTGCCCGTGCGTGGAATATGAATACCCACTTTGGGGGCATCAGGGCCCCACACACAGCTCTGCACATCCTCACATGTGCCCAAGTCCCTTCAGAATAAGACTTTGTTTTCCATGACATCCTCTCCAGAACATTCACACAATCTCACCTCTCCAGCCTCAGCCACGGAGCTTCCTGCTGACAGAGGCAGCAGCCTCTGCAGGGCAGCCGCGGAGCCCAGAAGAGATCACGGACTTTCTGACGAGGGTACCAAGGCCCTTTCATGACACCCCACAGTCCAGCGCACTCTGAGCCTGTTTCCTCATGTGGCGGATGGACTCATGGTTCCCCTCTAGGTGTGCAGTGAGTGTGCGGGTGAGAGGATGTGAGCAAAAAGCCCGGCACACCACAAGCATGCGACATTAAGCAGCTCCCATTCACTCGGCCAACCTCCTGCAGCCCCTCGGATATCTTAGAGTTCAGAGTAAGTGCTGAGAAGTAAAGACGGTGAAGAAGAGCTTCAACTTCTGAAGAACTCCCAACCCACAGGGTAGCCAGAGAAGCAGATGGCCCTGGGACAGGTGACCTAAGGAGCACAGGTCAGGAGGCTCCGAATAGAAGACACGTCATGTTGGTGTGTAAAGCCTCCCGCAGGGCACCTGCCTGCTGGAGCCCCCAGTGCCTGTGGGTCTCACTGCTCTCCCGGGCCCCATCTGTGGGAATCGGAAGAGCCTGTCGGCCTGGTGGGATTTCGACGTGGCTGAAATGCTCACTCCCTAAGCCTTACACTGTCACAACCCAACAAGACTGAGCAGTAAAAATGGATTATCTGGTGAGTCCAGAAATACGAATAAAACTGGTTTTCTTTGGGGAAATGCCACCTTACACTATCAGATATTAGCACCTTAAAGAAAATCAGTGCATTGTGTGTGCCCATTGCCAAAGAAGAATTTCACAATTTCTCCAGCCCTGAGAAGCATTTGTTGACTAACTCTCCTTAGAAGGCTCCAAAACTTCATATTTATATCAGGGAGATTCATCCTTCTTTTCGAAGACCAGTCCCAAGTCGCATGCCTCCATTTTTATGACATTTGTCCTCGGAATTGCTCATCAAGACAGACACGGTAATGGTCATTTCAAACACAGCACAAATTATGCCAGTGGCGGAGGGAGCCAAGCCTTCAGAGCCTGGAGTGGAAGTAAGAAGCCAGGCAAGGGGCTTGTCACACCCTGGAGGGGAAATAAATAAAGCTGCAAGGTCTCAGCGCACATTCCGGTCTTTGATTTGTAAGTTCTCCACCAGAGGCTTGGCGGGGGTGTGAGGACTCATCTTACCAGCTACATCAATGTCACTAGGCATTGACGGTGATGATTCCTAAAAGTAAATTACCTGCAAGAGACGGAAATAGCAAACGACTCGTAAATGAAATATAACTCATTTGTTGTCATATATATTAAACTAGATATAACCTATTCTACTTTAAATTAAAAGTATGTCGTTGAACTATGTACCGTTTTAAACCATTTTATTTGAAATAAAAATAAATAAGAAGTTGGCATAGCAAGCAGTTTATTTGTGCCTTCACAGAGGATTGGAGGCTTGCTGCTTTGAGGAATGAACGTATCATAATTTTTTGGTTTTCATTTGCCAACTTGATACTTCTGTCATGGAGACTTTTAAGGGCAGAGAATGAGCCACTGCCCTCCAAGGACAGATCTGCAAACGTCTCTCTCATGAACGTCTGGCAGCCTGGCTGATAGCCTGGCTCCCACATCTGCAAGAAGTGGGGACTCTAGAGAATCACAGTCAGCCTTCCTGGCTTGGGAGGGGACGGCAATTTGCTCTTGAGTAACGTGTTTTTACATCAAAGTGTTCAACCTTCTTTATTCTGCCTTGTTTTATTTTTTAAAGCACTGGCAGATACTGAAGAAAGAACCCTAGCCAGAGCTCATGTCAACATCCCTGTCGGCAGGCGCCCTGTGACTTCCAGGTGATGGATCAGACTCCAAAACTACATGTGCACACACACACACATATATGTACAGACACAGTCACACACAGACACAGATGCACACACATGTACATAACCCACCCACAGACATACATACACTCACATGTATGTACACAGACACACACAGTCACACACAGACACACATATACATACATACACCCACTCACACATAGACACACATACACTCACACATATGTACAGACACACACATGCACATCCATACACACAGGGAGACACACGTATCCAAACATATATACACACACATAGACACATACAGGCACACATACATCCACACATATACATTTACACCCACTCACAGACACACACTCACACATATGTACACACATAACCACACACATGCACATACATACTCACCAGTGCACACACACATACATCCACACATCTACACACATACACCCGCTCACACGTAGGCACAGATACATTCACACATATGTACAGACACAGCCACATGCACAGAGACACACAGAGACACATACACACAAGCACACACATATCCACACATATATACACATACACCCACTCACACATGGGCACACACTTACATATATATACAGACACAACCACACACACATACACACATGCACTCACATCCACACATATACATATACACCCATTCACACACAGACACACACACTCACACACACGTACACACATAACCACACACACACAGACACATGCACATCCTCACCAGTGCACACACACATATACATCCACACATCTACACACATACACCCATTCACATACAGACACACATATACACATACATGTGCAGATGCACACATACACACACCCCTAGCTTCTTGATTTTAGGGTGTAATTTTACTGCTCTTATATTGTACCAAGAACCTAATATGAAACCGGTCATATGAGAGGTGCAAAGTGAAGATCAAGTCCATTCTATTTGATTTCCGAAACAGCCAAGTTTTCCAGGGCAGAGAATCCAGCTCAGTGTCCCACCTAGTGCCCTCATGGGCACCTGGACAAGCCCCAGTGGTGCCCCCGGCCAGGTTCGTTCCACCACAGAGGCTCCCAGGGCCATCTCCAGAAACACCCTTCAAAACTTTTCTTTCCAGAGCCTCCCTTAGTTAGAAGCAGAGTCAACAAAAAGACTTCCCTGTGTCTCTAGGAGAAAGAGGTCACGCCAGTTTTCTTCTCCGTGGAGTCTAGACTGGTTTAAACATAATTGACCCCATAGTGGGTACATGCCATTATACCTTTATTCAAACCTGTAGGTTAGAACTAAAATGTGTGTCAGCTGATCCCTGCTGTTGATGGAAAAAGAGCTGTGCGGAGCTTAGAAAGCAAGCAGAGTAAGACACGGCGTAGAGAGGCCAAGGAAAGCCGAGGAGAAAGTGTGCCTTGTGGCATGAGGAAGCGGGGACGTGGTGAATCAGAGACGCCATTGCATCTCCCAGAGAACTGCTCTCAGCGGGCTCAGAGAGACAGGTGCCAGGGCCGTGACACTACAAGTCACCTAAATGCCCATTAGGATTGGAGCACAGCTCAGGACTACGATGCTACCACACTGCAGGATACAACTCAGCCTTTACAGGGCACCGGATAAATATGGCTTAGAATATTTTCCAACTTATCACTGATTGTAAAAGGCAGTATGTGGAGACATGAAGAATGAACCTATTTACAAAATACACGTGTGTATATAGACATATAGTTTACTATATTTATAATTTATATTATAGAACCCATTGTATCTAATTACATATAATGTAATACTAATACAAAAGGTGTGTGTACATAGATGTATATATAAAATGTGTGTATGTTTATAATGTATTTAATACCAATCTAGATATCCTTCAGGTAAAGGTGTACTGGAAGTTTGTAGTGAAGAAGGGTAATTTTCACATATTGTGTTTTGAACTTTTGGAATGACAATGTATTTATATGTTATTTCACTCAATTATTAAAGGTAGAAGTAATTTCCTGTAGACAAAAAGTTTGCAAAATTAGAATCAATATCTTTAGTTACCAATTGTAGAGTATCTACAGCATATAAGGGACTGAACGTAAGTTATTACTGATTTTCATACATGATCAGGCAAAGGGAATATTGTCATCCCATTTCCCACAGAGGGATCTGAGGCTCCGAGTTAAAGGAAATTGCCCAAGGACACAAAGCCAGGATGGCCACCCAGGGCTGCTGACTCTGTGGCCTGGGCTCTTTCCATCTTATGCAGCCGTGCTTCTACCAGATGCACCATGGATGTGCTGATATTTTCAGGTGCATAAGACTCAAATGCTCACAGTCTGGCATCAGAGGCTTAAACATGAACACAGGAAGGGCTTCTCGGTGCAAAGTTAGGATGCCATAAAAATGAATCCTGGAGTCTTCCCATTTTTATTTTAGAAGTCCTACTACGATCTTAAATTCCTGGCTCCCCTAGAGTCCTATTTCAGACTCTTACCCAGAAGACTGCATTCTCAGTCACCGCTCAAGTTAAAAGAATCTAATGCAGAGTACGACGTTATTAGTGTTTGTCATATTTCTCATTCCCTCCATTCCACCAATATTTCCTAAGTTCTTATATTCAGGGCACTACACTAAGTAGTGGGCCAGATATAAAGAAGACATTATCCTTACCTTCAAAGAGTATAATGCGCATCGAGAAACAATTTAGATTCCATTGAGTCACTAATGTACTCATCTACACACATGTAAATGCACCTGTGTACTAAACAACGTGCTAGGAAATGGGGCCACATTAAAAGCTTAAGGAGCCTAGGCTAAAACAAAAAGTAATTTGGCCTCTATAGCATTTCCTATTGTATTATTTAGCAAGCTAGTAATTGAGGAGCACTTATTCTGTGAAGACTCTTTGCTAACTGCCTGGGAAGCCGATGTGCCACGCACAGCCCTCATCCTCCCAGCAGACACAGGGCAGGAAGGTCAGCCGACAATGGCAGCAATGGGCTCTTATTTAGAGCTCAGGCCTGAGCTTCAGCTGCTCCTGGAGTGAAATGCATGGGCGGGGCAGTTAGTGCACTCTGGGGGAGAGGCAGGGGTTACCACAGAACAATACTGTTCAGCCACTTACCCATAGACAGCACTATTTAGAGATGACGTTCACGAGCCCCTTATGTGTGTTAGGCTCTGTCCTAGACATCTGTCCAGTGCTCTGCAGATCCTTCCCACCCGCTCTGGTGTGCTCAGGCTCCACATGACCCACAGCCTTTCCTGGTCCAGGGCTTGCCCTCCTCCCAGCTGAGCAGAACCTAACATTCCCAGGTGTGAGTCTAACTACCCTTCCTGGTGACAGTGGAGTCTCTTCATCTGCGCTTTCGAGGCTGAATCAGCAGAATCATCTGTCTCGCCGATGCCAGAATGTGTTAGCTTTTCCCAGCCCCACAGCAAGATCTGTTATCGAATTACTGCCACAGTCAAATTCACTGTGACTTCATCTCCTCATTATTTTCCCTCCAGCTCCTTGCCCACCCCTTCCTCTGGATCTCACGTGGCTGCCTGGTCTACCGTCATGGCAGAATGTGAGTGTCTACAGAACGGAACACCCATCATGGGGAAACTGCTGTGGTGACTCAGGAAATGCTTGCTTCTTCATGATGTTGAACCCAGCTTTGTGATGTTTAATATGATTACTCTCTTGCTCCGTAACAGAGCCTTTTCAGCATGGAAAAATGTCTTCGGTAACAGCATGAAGTGTCTCAGATAACCAACGTGAAGAATGCCATGTAACGAAGGCACCAAATAACAAAATAATCAGTTTTTCCACTCAGATGCCTTCTAATATTGCTCACACTTTTATAAGAGCACAGCAACGTCCATCATAAATAATGCAAAGGCTTGGCATGCCCTAGCTCTCTATCACCAGCCAGGACTGAATTGCAGAGTAAAAATATTTCATTTGGGGTACTCTGTACACAGCCATATATTTGTCAAGGTTTTATAACTGTTAGGACTCTGTGAATATGATCAGTCCTGCATCCTCTCACTGACTGAGGATATCAAAGTGTATGTAAAAAGGCAGGTCTGACAATACCCTTATTCTCTTTATTGTGGTAGCAGTGTTTGTGCCACTGTAGTTAAGGGTCTGCCGGCAGTTTTACTGGGTACCACTGCTGCAAGAGTTTATAAGTTGGCTCTGAAAAAAACGTGTCATGCTGGGATACATTTCTTTAACTGAAATTCTAAAACAATTTGATATGGCCGTTTGAAACACGACAGCATTTTATGATTCTTAAAACCTGCTTGGCTTATTAGATTACACTGTTGTAGGAGGTCCTAAACCATCTCACACTTTATCAAAAATAAGGAACGGAGCAGCAGAAACAACTCATCTCAGCCCCTCCTCCCCGCGGAGATGTTCCAAATGGGTCACTCTCAGACAAAGCACCGAATCTTAGGACTGAGATAGGACAGGGATGTTCCTGTCATCCATTTTCCTGCTTATGGTTGAAGAAAAATATTACCTAATTGGGTAACGTAAAAAATCTAGTTTTAAAGTCATTCAGAGAGAAAAACAGGAGAAAAAATAAAAGCAACCTTTATCCATCTCCTGTTGCCAGTTCCAAATTTTCACACTTAGTCTCAAAAAATATGTGCTTGCCTATTTAAACTTTACCCACAGCATAGGCTCCCAAGCTCTGCTTCATGAGCCAGCCCACAGGAGACTCCCAAAAGTGACTCCAAAGCACCCAGTACTCATTCATCAGTTCATGTCACTAGGCTTCTACAAGGATGGATACGTGGATGGATACATGGACGGATGAACAGACAAACAGATGGATGGACTGATAGATAGATAGATGGATGGGTGGGTAGATGGGTGGATAAAAGAATGGATGGGGTGGGTGGAAGGGTAAATGGAAGAACGAATGGATGGGTGGGTGGATGGATGGATGGATGGATTATGGACAAGTAGATGAACAAACAGGTGGATGGATAGGTGGATGAATTGGTGGATGGATGGACAGATGGATGGATGACTGCACAGCTCAGCAGCTGAGGCTTTGAAGTAACGCAGACACCTTGACTTCAGGCAAGTCAACTTTTATCTCCATGTGCTTAACCTGCCCACTCCAAGAGATGCAGGTTGTACTCCCTGCACCACAGACTAGCTGTGATGATAATGCACATGTGAGAAGCACTAACACAGATGCTGGCTCAGCTCAGGCACTAGCTCAGGCCTGCTGCCACCGGATCAGCATCACTGCCAACATGAGTATCTTACACTTTGCTTTCTTGTAGCCATCAACCTTTCCAGATGTTCAACACTTCTGTACAAAGCATCTTGGTCTTCTTATCAAGTAAAATCATTCTGGTTCCCGGTGATTTTTGCTTTCTTTTCTAAACCTCTCCTCCTCTTGGTCTTCTTATCAAGTAAAATCATTCTGGTTCCCAGTGATTTTGCTTTCTTTTCTAAACCTCTCCTCAGACTCTCCTTAACACACAGGTCCTGCACATTGCTCTTCCCTTGGGTAGATCAGGACTCATTGAGAGAGAGCTCAACTCCCCAGCAGGCCTTTCTGGTGAGATGCTGAATCATGGCTTTCTCTGAACAGTCATGACTCAGCACTGTATTGGATGTTGCGTTAAACGTATTTTGCCGGGCACAAAGTCAAAGCTTCATTCCGGGCCTTCGGGTCTGTTAAACTTCCCATGACCAGCCCAGGAAGCAGGGCTAGAACAAGCTACACTTAGCTTCTGGAAGTCAGATTAATGTACAGGCAAGATGTGGCTTTGCCAGACTGGCTGTCCTGGCGGTGGTGTCGCACTTGGCTTGGGGAGGTGGCGTTACTTTGAAGTACCCCTTGCCTTCTGCCTCCGAGTTCACCTCCTATAGGATGTGGGACTCGTGCACTTTGGTCTTCATCTGGAACATGTTTACAGAACGGTTTCCAAATATATCAGAAGGGGAACTTTTAAGATATATCTCCACCAGGTCTTTTCTAGATTTGATTACATATGGGCTTCTTCTAAATAATTCAATGGAAAAAGAAAGCTCACAGCTGATTTGGCTTTAAATGCCATCCCAGTGTCTAATGCCAGGCACATCGTACCTGCTCCAACATTTTGATGAATGAACCTGGGGAAAAAAAATAACAAACACACTTATGCTTCAGTCTAATCAGTTAAATTTCTGGTCCAACATGAAATTATCAGGCCACAAGCCTGCTCTCTGCCTTACCCTGTTCTACTTTAAGGCCCCCTAAATCTAGCTCCTTGGAGTTTCTGCATGCATCTATTGCTGCCTCTACCACTAAAACGGGACTCAAAATCCTATTTCCTAGCAAAGTAGATGAAGCAGCAGCCATCGCAATGACCATCTTGAACCCGGTCCAAACACATGAGGCCAGGAGGGCGATGGTGTGGAAGCCACGTTCTCATTGCACCTGTGATCTGCAAGGGCAAGTTCAGATCCTCCCAGGACCCTGGAAGCAGCCCTTCAGCATATGGGAAGGAAGACCTGTTCTTCCCCAATTCCAACCCCTGTGAAGTTTAAGTTTTCTTTGCGGAGGCCCAAGCTTATTTCCCTGGTCCCAGAATGCAGGATAATCCCTGTGGCTACGAAGCAGCAGCCTCTGCCTGTCTGTGTAACACACAGCCATCCAGTAACGGGGCAGATAAGTAGATACCAAGGAGCCGTTGAGGGGAGGTTTGTAGGTTTTGTACAGAACTGAAATGCATTACACTGCTAGAAGAGATTGTGAGTCATCTTCTCTGTTTAAAAACCAATGTTATATGCATTTGTCAGTTGTCAGAAATGTGCTATGGTAATGCGATACAGTCACAGTTGGGGAAACTGGGTGTGGAGGATGTGGGAACGCTGTAATATATTTACAGGTTTTCTGTAAGTCTAAAACTATTCTAGAATTTTAAAAATGTATTTAGAAAATAAGACTGTGGACTGGGCACAATGGCTTACCCCTGTAATCCTAGCACTTCGGGAGGCCGAAGCGGGTGGAACATGAGGTCAGGAGATAGAGATCATCCTGGCTAACACGGTGAAACCCATCTCTACTGAAAAAAAAAAAAAAAAAATCAGCCGGGCATGGTGGCAGGTGCCTGTAGCCCCAGCTATTCGGGAGGCTGAGGCAGGAGAATGGCATGACCTCGGGAGGCGGAGCTTGCAGTGAGCCAAGATCGCGCCACTGCACTCCAGCCTCGGCGACAGAGCGAGACTCCATCTCAAAAAAATCCAAAAAAACAAACAAACAAACAAACAAAAGAAAGAAAGAAAAGAAAAAAGACTGTGATGGGGGAACACTTGAGGTCAGGAGTTTGAGATTAGCTTGAGCAACATAGCGAGACTCTGTCTCTAAAAACCTAAAGTAGCCAGCCATGGTGGCATGTGCCATGTGTTCCCAGCTACTTAGGAGGCTGAGGCAGAAAGACTGGTTGAGCGCAGGAGTTCAGAGTCACAGGGAGCTGTGATCACACCACCGTACTCCAGCCTGGGTGACAGAGCAAGACTCTGTCTCTAAAGAAAAATAATAAATACATAATAATAGTCAATCTGTTTTCTCCCAGAGGGTTATTTTTTGCATAGCTTTGTAACGTTTTTCAAAGCTTGAATAATGTTGTAAATACACTTTTGAGTACTACCTTTTAACCTTGTATATGAAAGTCAGCTATTATCGTAAACTATTTGAAAACATTATTTTCAATGACCCGATCATGATCATTAAACAGATGTTTAATAGTTTAATTACACGTCTCCTTATGTTGAACACTTTATAAAAACAATGCTTCATGTGAGAGCTTTGTTTCTATGGAGAGCCACACTATGCCAGAATATATTTCTTTCCATGTCTAATGCAGTGAAGGGTATGGCCTTACCAGACTGGGTTGCTCATGGTAAAACTGGCCTGGGTTTTACTATCTGGGTTAATTTCTTAGTGTTGGATGACTCTGTGACCAGGCTGCCCTCTGCCAATGGCACCCAGAAGTTTGTCTCTTAAGCCAGAGGAGGTGAAATAATTACCCAAAGGACACGATTCACAGCAGGAGTGCTGTGTCCAGCAAGCCCAGACACCATCCCAGATGCTGTATTCGTATCAGGCTCCCAGCACAGGAGGCTAGAGGCAGGGGTCCACCTTTCACGGGCAACTGAGAAAGGGGAATCAGAGAGCAAGGCCTACTAAGAGATGGCACCAAGATGCCGCCACCTCCACCGTGATCTTCCAGTGGGGAGAGCAGCCCTGGGATGGAAATTAGGAGGCCTGAGTTCTCACTTCCTTGTTCTTTCACTGCACTCAACAAGTTGGTGAGAAATTGCTCCATGCCGTGCCACGTGCTAGACATGAATGCGGACAAGAAGACAGTCTTGGCTTCCAAGAATGTCTAGGCTGATTTTGTCTTCATTTTTCTTACCACCCACCTTGTATATTTTCACTGAGCTACAAGTGAGGAAATCTCGAACTCTTTGGCCTTGACCCCAAAGACCCCAGCGTGGCTATCTGCATGCCTTTCATTGGTGGCTCTCACATGCAAAGTGGCCACTCAGTGTGGCATTGGGTCCTGCTTACCATTCTGTCCCTGGCAAACCAGGCAGGAAAATGAGGAAACCAGCCGCAGGCTGGACTTAGACCACAGGCTGCTGCCACTGAACTTTGCTGGGCATCGGGGGAGGCCGTGGCGTGTCAGAGAGGATGGAGCTGCCACATAGCCGCTTCATCTGATACAGAAGTCCGTATCAGTTCCTGGGACACAGGAAGTCCGAGAGAGCAACAGAGCCCGAATCGCTGTCGTGCTGAGACCTCTCCACAAGATCATTCGGACTGGGTAGCAGGATTCTTTGCCCACTTTATACACCCTCCTCCCCCTTCCAAGGTGAATACTGTCCCGGCTATTTAAAATAGCCAGTGACAATGTTGCTTTTATAACAGGCCTGACAGGTTCTGTATCCCAGTCTTCGCTACAATTTTTAAGAGATAAAAATCGTACTGGAGTCCTCAGAAGGGCCTATTTTGTGCCCTGATGGCACATGAATGAATGGAGTGATGTGACTTGCCTCCTCCATTACCCACCCCCCAGTTTATCCCTAACGTCCGCCCTCTCAAAAACATTCATGGGTATAGGACCAGTGAGCTGTATTTCTTGATACTCATTTTTTTTTTTTTTTCCTGGCCGTTCCAAGTTCGTGTGGGGCAGAGATTGTTTCTCATGCTGAGTTATAGTCTACTGGAACTGTTACCTGACAAGAGTCTTTTAAGTGGAATTGCACTTGTTACTGCTATAATAAAATCCATCGAGAAGATGAACAGCCAGCCATTACAGGCTCATCTCCTCTTCTTTTCAGGTGAAAGTCTCACACGTGGAAAGTTTTACGGCACATTCACATTTTTAATGTTAGCCCAGGTTTGCAGTTTTAATAGCCAGGAGAGCTCTTGGAAGCCCAGTGGAAAGCCCTGAGGCAGAAGCAGATCTGCACCCCACAAGGCCAGGTCCTCCTCCCCAAGGCAGGCAGCGGTGTCGTGGCCTGTGGAATCTTCCTCCTTCAGTGCCTCATGGACCAGCCTGCGAGGGGCTGGCACAAGAAGCCCTGTCTCCAGGAGTCCTGGGCCAGCAGGGGGGCAACTGAGGGTGGGGCAGGGCAAGTCTGTCAAATAAGGATGGGGCTGAGAAGCTCTTGGACAAGGATGTCAAATAAACTTCAGGGCATAAGTAACTGGTTTGAAGCCATTGACTCTAGGACAGTGTTAGGAGGGATTCTGTGAGGCTGGGAGCGGTGCCCCACGCCTGTCATCCCAGCACTTTGGGAGGCCGAGGCAGGTGGATTGCTTGAGGTCAGGAGTTCGAGACCAGCCTGGCCAACATGTCGAAACCCCATCTCTACTAAAATATAAAAATTACCTGGGCGTGGTGGCGGACATCTGTGATTCCAGCTACTAGGGAGGCTGAGGCAGGATAATTGCTTAAACCCAGGGAGCAGAGATGGCACCACTGCACTCCAGCCTGGGCAACACAGCAATGCTCCATCTCAAAAGAAAAAAAAAAGAAAAAGAAGAAGAAGAATTCAAACCCATCATCTACGCTCAGCAGAAAACAGGGCCCCTGTCTTGTGGGTTCAGGAGTGAGGGAGTCTAGGTGCACGTGCCTGTCCGCCCTGAACTTGCCATCCATCCCCAGGAAAGCAGACTGAATGCTTCCTACTCTCCATCCACATAAAAACAGAAAAAGTCAGCACATGCAGAACCAAGGGCCCGCACTATTCTGGAGGACCCACTCCAGGCTTCAACCGTGTCTAAAGAGTGGATTGTCTCACGAGGCACCAAGACGCCGCAGGCTACACCATGGTCTTCCGGCGGGGAGAGCAGCCCTGGGGTGGAAGTTAGGAGGCCTGAGCTCTCACTCCCTCATTCTTTCATTTTAACCAGTAACAGGTTAGTGAGAAACTGCTCCATGCCATGCCATGTGCTAGACATGAAAGCAGGCAGGAAGAGAGTCTTGGCTTCTAAAAGTGTCTGGGCTGATATTGTCTTCATTCCTCTTGCCACTAGCCTTGTGCACTTTTGCTGAGGTGCCTCAGGAGGAAATCTCGACATCTTCATCCACTCAACAGGAACATATAGAGGATAAGGATGGGTCAGGCACCAGGCAGGAGCCGGAGACCCAGGGCACATCTTGACCTTCAGAGGCTTAGAGAAGGAAAGCGGGCAGGTACGTAAGGCACAGAGATGCTCTGTAGGAATCTGTAGAGAGAGCTGGGAAGAGAGGAGGAGCACTACCTGGGGAAAGGGAGGGCAGGGTGCCCAAGGAAGGCTTTGCAGGTGCCCTTGAGCTGAGCCTTGAAAGGTGGAATCAGCACTCTTGGCACAGGAATCGGGCAACGCCAGCAGGAAGAGAAATTTCAGCAAAGTTCCAAAGGTGTGGAAATGAATCAGACCTGAGCAGCCTCACAGATGTTTTCATACAGCCGGATGTAAGCAGCAGCAGCATCTGAGCGGAGCTGCAGAGGGGCAGGGGCAGGTCTGGGAGCCCTTGCCACAAGGTCAAAATGTGTGACTGTGTCCTGAAGGTCAGGGTGCAGTCCCACGTTGTCTTAGGAAGCATTCTTCGTGACAGCCTGTGAGACAGAGGCTGACGGGTGCAGGCCAGGAAGACCCAAGAGTCTGCCCATGGCTGCAGTCAAGGAGGGAGAGGACGACGGCTGCATTTGCGCATCTGGCACAGGGCCGGGCATGTAGCCGTGCCTGGCAAAGACTTGCTGAGTGGATGGGTTAATAGAGAAAAAGTGGATCTGTGAGATGACGCTAGCAGTGGAAATGGGGGAGGGGACATTGGTGCTCCCTAGGGAACCAACAGGACCTGTAATCCACTTGGCATAAGACTTGTTGGCTGGGTGCCTGTCCTCTGTGGGGAGGCAGCCATGGGGCCTATGCCTGCTCGGCGGTGTCTAGTCGAGTTCATCGTGCGTGGTTTGACTCACTTCCTCCTACCTACTAACCTGGAACATGGAGTTTTGCCTGGGGCAAGGCCTCTGATCCATCCACCTGCTGCTCTACAGGGACGGGGCAAGACAAACCCTGAGTCACACATACGTCCAGGCAGGGTTGCGGCCTGACCCAGGTCTCTCCATACCCCAGCCTCTTTCTGATTCACCGTGGAGCCTGCCATTCTCTGTACAAAGTGGAAAATCATTGACCAAAACCCTCTTGACAATTGTAATATCTTTATTGTGGTTTTTATGAAACATTATTTTTTTTCTCCTCTTTTGACTGTTAGCTCCATTTTATAAATGAATCAGTTGTTAAGAAAAAAAAAACACTGCACAATATAAGCTGCAAAACAGCACCATGGTTTAAGAGAAGAATCACTCTGAGCAGCTCTAGCTCCCTCAAGTAACATCTGCCTGGCAATGCCGGTGAGGAGGGACGTGAGGGTCACGGGCCACTGACTCCTGCCTGTGAGCCGGTTCCCAGGGGTGTGAGGGAGGCGGTGTCTTGGAATGAGCATCTGCCACTTGCCCGTTGCTATCTGCTTCGCAGCAGTCTGCTACTGAGAATGTGTGTCACTTACACATGATGGGACAGGCTCAGAGAAGGTCAAGGACTTTCCAGGGTCACCTGGAGAGTAAGCCTAGACCCAGAAGCTCATGTGTTCTTAGCAAAGTTGAAGGCCGGTGATCGAAAGGGCCGCCAGAAGGGCTTGCATTTTGCACCCTGAGTGTCTCCAACTCCGGCTGCATGGGTTTGGTCCTGGCTGAGCAACGACGCTGGAATGAGAGACACAGGACTGCTTGAGTCAAAGACATCAGCGCCAGCAGGCTTGTGGCTCCCACTTCCTGGACAATTCTGAAACAGGCCTTAAAGAGGAGAGAGATGAGGACACACATGAAGCCCCACATTGCTAGAAAAGTCCGTGTGTTGAACTGAGTTGGAATCCACATCAACATGCCCTTCCCATCCCCAGAAGAAAGCAGAGAACATGCTGTCAGGGCTCTAGACTGGGAAGGAAATACTTGCGACTTCGGGATGGTTTCTCTGTAATATCTGAGAAGGGATCATCCCCTAGGTTGAGACGATGAGCTGGGTTCATCCCATGTTGCAGGAAGCAGATGTGCTGCCTCGCTCAGCCCACGCAGGCCAATCCTGCTCTCCCGCAAAGGATCGGAGTTCACGAGGCTCTCTAGCCGGGAGTCCTCACATCAATTGACCACGTACATTTCCACTGGGAAACATTGGAAGGCACCAAAGGACAGGCTGAATAGTTCAGACACGATGGGAAGAAGGAGGTGGCACCGAGGGTCAGCAAAGACCAGAGAGGAAGGAAGGCCCAGGGAAGAGCCCCCAGCCCACGTACCCCACTGTCCGGGATGGCCTTGGACAGGAGGCGTGAAAGTATTTCAAAGCTGCAAGGCACTGCACGTCTAGGTGATGATGTTTTCAATTGTTTCATAATCAGAATATTTTTAAATACATAATACTTCAGAAACATTCAAAAGCCATTTGGTAGAATGCTTAAGATGGAAAAGTTTGTAACTGAATATCTAAATGAGACCACTGCCCCGAAGGTATTCTCTAATTGCTCCCAAAAGACAGCTGAAAACTGCTGTAAAAGTGTCTCTTTAGCAAGCCTATGTGTCTGTGCTATAAATAATCCTGTATATAAAATAAAAGCAGAAAAGGGCACGATGATGCAATAATAAAGTCACCCAATGAAAATAAACCAAAACAGGATCTAAGAACGTGAGAATATCTGAGTAACATAACCTCACTCAATTTTCCTTTGCAAAATTGACTGAAATAGATAGTAGTTAAATCACAAAATTGACATGTCTTTTCCAATATCAAACATGTTTCATTATTAGAAGCATCATCCTGCCTCATCCTACCATTTGTGTACTTACATTTATAGCTTCATCAGTAAAGTTCCACATTTCTCACTCAAGGATTTGTTAAAATTTAATAAACGTCTTTGCTGATAAATATGAGTGAAAACTAAATAACGACCAAAATGTGAGTGGCAGGGGTTTGCCAGGCAGGTAGAGGAGATACCAAGTGAGGCAATTCAGGGAGTTGGGAGTCCGCTCAGGGCTGCCTCTGGGCAGCAGCAGCTTTAGTAAGTGGCTTGGCAGGTGCATCCTGAAATAAAATGCCACCCGATGGCTGTGCTTCACAGGAAGGGCATCCCGTGATTTTTCTCATGTATCCTTTTATTGAGGTGGTCAGAAAGCAGAAAAGAATGTTTACTGAAGGTCAACCGGAAGACTTAAAGATTGGCATGGGAGGCCACTGTCTGGAAAGCTGGATCTCAGGGCTCTGCCCATCTTCCCCTGAGCCCACCATTCTTTTTTTCTGTGTGGTATGAACAGCTTTCATGAGATGTAATTTATATACAATAAAACTCACCTAAAGTATATGAGCCAATAGTTTTAGTTGTGCTTCCATGGCACAAGTGTGAATCCACAGATTCCAAAGACCACAATCTATTTTAGAGCATTTTGATCATTCCCAAAAGAAGCCCCGCATTAGCAGTCACTTCCCACCCTGCCTCCCACCCCAGACACACACATTCCCCAATGCTAGCCAAACACTAATCGACATTCTGTCCCTATGGATTTGCTCACTCTGGACATTTCACATAAATGGACTCATACAATACATGGTCTTTTTTGACTGCCTCCTTTACACTTAGCATCATGATTTTAAGGTTAATCCATGTTACAGCATGTGTCAGTACATCACTTCTTGTTAAGGCTGAATAAGTTTTCTTTATATGGATATATCAGATTGCATTTACCCATTAATCAGTTGATGGACATTTGAGTTGTTTCCACTATCTGGTTATTACGAGTAATTCCAATGCAAAAATTCATGAGCAAGGTTTCTTATGGACAAATGTTCTCATTTCCCTTGGGTATCTACCTAGCAGGGGAATTTCTGGGTCATCTGGAACTCTGTGTTGAACTTTTTGAGAAATTACCAAAGTGTTTTCCTCAGTGGCTGCACCATTTTACATTCCCACTGAAAATTTGTGAGGATTTCTGTTTCTCCACATTTCTACAAGCACATTTTTTTGCAATTATAGCCATCCTTGTGTGTGACAAGTGATATTTCATTGTGGTTTTGATTTGCATTTCCTTAATGGCCAATGGTGTGGAACATTTTTATATGCTTGCTTGACACTTGTGTATCTTCTTTGAAGAAATGTCTATTCAATTCGTTTTCCAATTTTTAAATTGAGTTGTCTTTTTGTTGTTGAGTTGTAAGGATTCTTTATACATTCTCTATATTAAACCTTTATCAGATGTTTGAAATGAAAATATTTTCTCCCATTCTCTATGTTTTTTCCCTTTCTTGATAATGTCCTTTCATGCACAAAAGTTAACTTTGATGAAGTCTATTTTCTCTATTTTCTCATTTGTTGCTCACGTTTGGTGTCAAATCTAAGAATCCATTGCCTAGCCTGAGGTCACAAGGTTTATTTTGGTATTTCTTTGAGTTGTATAGTTTCAGCTCTTTTCAGCTCTTATATTTAGTTCTATGCTTCACTCTGAGTTTTTCTTTTTTCTTTTCTTTTCTTTTTTTTTTTTTTTTTGGGACAGAGTCTTGCTCAGTCGCCCAGGCTGGAGTGCAGTGGCGTGATCTCGGCTCACTGCAAGCTCCACCTCCCGGGTTCACGCCATTCTCCTGCCTCAGCCTCCCGAGTAGCTGGGACTACAGGCACCCACCGCCACGCCCGGCTAATTTTTTGTATTTTTAGTAGAGACAGGGTTTCACCGTGTTGGCCAGGATGGTCTCGAACTCCTGACCTAGTGATCCGTCCGCCTCAGCCTCTCAATGTGCTGGGATTACAGGCCTAAGTTAATTTTTCAGTATGGTATGAGGAAAGAATACAACTTCATTCTTTTGAATCCAGATATCCAATTGTCCCAACACCATTTGTTATGAAGACTGATATTTTTCTTATTGATTTATTGGCACTCTTGTCAAAAATCAATTGACCATAAATGTAGGATTTATTTCTGGACTCTCAGTATGTGTTGTTGATCTATGTGTTTATCTTTATGCCATACCACACTGTCTTGATTATTGAAGTTTATAGCAAATTTTTAAATTGGGAACTGTAAGTCCTCTAATTGTGTTCTTTTTCAAGAGTGCTTTTGATATTCAGAGTCTTTAGAGTTTCATATTAATTTGAAAATCAGCTTATCAGTTGATATAAAAAACCCACCTGGGATTTTATTAAGGGCTGAGCTGATTTCATAGATCAATTTGAGGAGTTTTGCCATCTAAACAATAGTGAGTGTTCTGATCTAAGAGCATGGTGTATCTTTTCATTCATTTAGATCTTCTATTTCTTTCAATAGGGTACTTTTCTATGTACAAGCCTTGCATTGATTTTATGTAATTTATTTCTAAGTATTTTATTCTCTTTGTTGCTGTGGTAAGTTAAATTGCATTCTTAGTTGTATTTTTGGATTGTTCATTACTAGTGTATAGGAATACAATGGATTGTTTTTCAATTTCTTACCATGGTAAAACACACATAACATAAAATTTACCATTATAACCATTTTAACTGTGCCTTTCAGTGATATTAAGTGCATTCACGTTGTGCATCCATCACCATCAAGTATCTCCATGTATCTTTTCATCTTGTAAAACAAACTCTATACCCATTAAACAGTAACTCCCTCTTTCACCCTCTCCTGAAACCTTGTCAACCACCATTCTATTTTCTAAGGTTGAATAGCATTCCATAGTATTCCATTGTGTGTGTATGTGCGTGCGTGTGTGTGTGTGCATGTATGTGTGTGTGATATTTTGTTTATTCATCCACTGATGGACATCTTGGTTGCTTCCACATTTTGGCAACTGTGAATAACGCTGCTATGAACATGGGTATACAAATATCTCTTCAAGACTCCATTTTCTATCCTTCTGGATATATACCCCACAATAGTATTGCTGGATTATGTAGTTCTATGTTTAATTTTTTGAGGAACCACCATAATGCTTTCCACAGCAGCTGTACCATTTTATATTCTCATCAAAACAGGGGTTCCAGTTTCATCACATGCTCACCAATACCTGTTAGTTTCTGCTTTTTTAAATGGTAGTCATTCCAAGAGGTGTGAGGTAGTATCACAAACATGTCCACATGCACAAGAATGAAGTTGGACCTTTACATAACATCACATATAAAATGAACTCAAAGTGGATCAAAGGCTGGGCACAGTGGCTTACCTCTGTTATACCAGCATTTGGGGAGGCTGAGGTGGGCAAATTACCTGAGGTCAGGAGTTCGAGACCAGTTTGGCCAACATGGTGAATCCCCATTTCTATTAAAATACAAAAATTAGCCAGACGTTGTGATGTGTGTCTGTAATCCCAGCTATTTGGGAGGCTGAGGCAGGAGAATTGCTTGAACCCGAGAGGCGGAGGTTGCAGTGAGACGAGATCGCACAAATGCACTCTAGCCTGAGTGACAGAGTGAGACCCTGTCTCAAAACAAAAAACAACACAAGACAAAACAAAACAGGAAAAAGAAGTGGGTCGAAGAGCTAAACGTAAGATCTAAAACTACAAAACTCTTAGAAGAAAATGTGGGACAAAAGCTTCACAATATTGCATTTGTTGGATATGACACCAAAGGCACACTCAACAGAAGAAAAAACTACCAAAATTTGACTTCATAAAATTTTGTGCATGAAAAAACAACATCAACAGAGTAAAAAGGCAGCCAAAAGAGTGAGAGAAAATATTTTCAAATCATGTATCTGACAATGAATAACCAGAATATATAAAGAACTCTTAAAACTCAACAATAGTTTTTGAGCTGGCCAGATGGCCGAATAGGAACAGCTCTGATCTGCAGCTCTCAGCGAGATCAAGGCATAAAGTGATTCCTGCATTTCCAACTGAGGTACCTGGTTCATCTCACTGGGACTGGTTGGACAGTGGGCGCAGCCCACAGAGGGCAAGCCAAAGCAGGGTGAGGTGGCCCTCACCCAGGAGGTGCAATGGGTTGGGGAATTTCCTTTTCCTAGCCAAGGGAAGCCATAAGAGACTGTACAGTGCATTTTGGCCCAGATACTGTGGTTTTCCCATGGTGCTTGCTACTGGCAGACCGGGAGATTCTCTCCAGTGCCTGGCTTGGTGGGTTGCACCCCCACGGAGCCTAGCAAGCTAAGATCCACTGGCTTGAAACTCTCGCTGCTAGCACAGCAGTCTGAGGTCGGCCTGGGACGATGGAGCTTGGTGGGGAGAGGGGCATCCGCCATTGCTGAGGCTTGAGTAGACAGTTTTACCCATACAGTGTAAACAACACCACAGGAAGATCAAACTGGGAAGAGCCTACCTCAGCTCCCTGGCACGGAGCACCTGGGGGAAGGGGCAGCTGTGGGCATAGCTTCAGCAGACTTAAACATCCCTGCTTGACAACTCTGAAGTGAGCAGTGGTTCTCCAACCACATCACTGAGCTCTGATAAAGGACAGGCTACCTCCTCCAGTGGGTCCCTGACCCCCATGTATGCAGACTGGAGACTCCTCCCAGTAGGGGCCGACAGATACCTCATACAGGAGAGTTCTGACTGGCCTCTGGGGGGTGCCCCTCTGGGATGAAGCTTCCAGAGGGAGGAACAGGCAGCAATCTTTGTTGTTCCGCAGCCTCCGTGGTGATGCCCAGGCAAACAGTGTCTGAGGTGGACATCCAGCAAACTCCAGCAGACCTGCAGAAGAGGGGCCTGACCTTTAGAAAGAAAACTAACAAACAGAAAGGAATAGTATCAACATCACCAACATCAAAGACCAAAGACAGATAAATCCGCAAAGATGGGGAGAAACCAGTGCAAAAAGGCTGAAAATTCCAAAAACCAGAACACCTCTTCTCCTCCAAAGGATCACAACTCCTCGCCAGCAAGGGAACACAACGGGACTGAGAATGAGTTTGACAAATTGACAGAAGTAGGCTTCAGAAGGTGGGAAAAAACAAACGCCTCTGAACTAAAGGAGGATGTTCTAATCCAATGCAAGGAAGCTAAGAATCTTGAAAAAAGGTTAGATGAATTGCTAACTAGAATAACCAGCTTAGAGAAGAACATAAATGATCTGATGGAGCTGAAAAACAGCAAGAGAACTTTGTAAAGCATATACAAGTATCAATAGCTGAACAACCCAAGTGGATGAAAGGATATCAGAGATTGAAGATCAACTCAATGAAATAAAGCAAGAAGACAAGATTAGAGAAAAGAGAGTGAAAAGAAATGAACAAAGCTCCAAGAAATTGGAACTATGTGAAAAGACCAAATCTAGGTTTGATTGGTGAACTTGAAAGTGATGGGGAGAATGGAATCAAGTTGGAAAACTTTCTTCAGGATATTATCCAGGGGAACTTCCCCATCCTAGCAAGGCAGGCCAACATTTAAATTCAGGAAATATGGAGGACACCACAAAGATATTCCACAAGAAGACCAACCCCAAACATGTAATTGTCAGATTCACCAAAGCTGAAGTGAAGGAAAAAATGTTAAGGGAAGCCAGAGAGAAAGGTCGGGAAAAGGAAGCCCATCAAACTAACAGAGGATCTCTTAGCACAAACCCAACAAGCCAAAAGAGAGTGGGGATTCTTAAAGAAAAGAATTTTAAACCCAGTATTTTATATCCAGCCAAAATAAGCTTCATAAGCCAAGGAGAAATAAAATCCTTTACAGACAAGCAAATGCTGATAGATTTTGTGACCACCAAGCCTGCCTTACAAGAGCTCCTGAAGGAAGCAATAAACACGGCAAGAAACAATGAATGCCAGCCACTGCAAAAACATACCAAATTGTAAAGACCATTGACACTATGAAGAAACTGCATAACTAACGGGCAAAATAACCAGCTAGTGTCATACTGACAGGATCAAATTCACAAATAACAATGTTAAATGTACATGGGCTAAATGCCCCAATTAAAAGACACAGACTGGCAAATTGGATAAAGATTCAAGATCCATCAGTGTGCTGTATTCAGGAGACCCATCTTACTTGCAAAGAAACACATAGGCTCAAAATAAAGGGATGGAGGAAGATTTACCAAGGAGATGGAAAGCAAAAAAAAAAAGCAGGGATTGCAATCCTAGTCTCTGATAAAACAGACTTTAAACGAACAAAGATCAAAAGAGACAAAGAAGGACATTACATAATGAAAAGGGATCAATGCAACAAGAAGAGCTAACTATTCTAAATATAGATGCACCCAAAACAGGAGCATCCAGATTCATAAAGCAAGTTCTTAAAGACCTACAAAGAGATGTAGACTCCCTCACAATAATAGTGGGAGAATTTAACACCCTACTGTCAATATTAGACAGATCCATGAGAGATAAAATTAACAAGGATATCCAGGACTTGAACTCAGCTCTGGACCAAGCAAACCTAATATATATCTACAGAACTCTCCACCCCAAATAAACAGAATATACATTCTTCTCAGCACCACATCGCACTTATTCTGAAATTGACCACATAATTGAAAGTAAAACACTTCTCAGCAAGTGCAAAAGCAGAAATCATAACAAACATTCTCTCAGACCACAGTCCAATCAAATTAGAAGTTAGGATTAAGAAACTCATTCAAAACCACACAACTGCATGGAAACTGAACAACCTGCTCCTGAATTACTACTGGGTAAATAACAAAATGAAGGCAGAAATAAAGATGTTCTTTGAAACCAATGAGAACAAAGACATAACATACCAGAATCTCTGGGACACATTAAAGCAGTATATAGAGGGAAATGTATGGCACTAAATGCCCACAAGAGAAAGCAGGAAAGATCTAAAACTGACACTCTAGCATCACAGTTAAAGGAACTGGAGAAGCAAGAGCAAACGAATTCAAAAGCTAGCAGAAGACAAGAAATAACTAAGATCAGAACAGAACTGCAGGAGATAGAATCATGAAAAACCCTTCAAAAATCAATGAATCCAGGAGCTGTTTTTTGAAAAGATCAAAAAAAATAGATCGACCAGTAGCCAGAGTAATAAAGAAGAAAAGAGAGAAGAATCAAATAGACTCAATAAAAAATGATAAAGGGGATTTCATAACCGATCCCATAGAAATACAAACTACCATCAGAGATATAAACATCTCTATGAAAATAAACCAGAAAATCTAAAAGAAATAGATCAATTCCTGGACACATATACCCTCCCAAGACTAAACCACGAAGAAGTTGAATCCCTGAATAGACCAACAACAAGTTCTGAAGTTGAGGCAGTAATTAATATCCTACCAATCAAAAAAAGTCCAGGACCGGATTAATTCACAGCCAAATTCTACCAGAGGTACAAAGAGGAGCTGCTACCATTCCTTCCAAAACCATTCCAAACAACAGAAAAATAGGGAATCCTCCCTAGCCCATTTTATGAGGCCAGCATCATCTTCATACCAAAACCTGGCAGAGACAACAAAAAAAATTTTTAGGCCAATATCCCTGATGAACATTGATGCAAAAATCCTCAGTAAAATACTGGCAAACTGAATCTAGCAGCCCATCAAAAGGCTTTTCCACCAAGATCAAGTCGGCTTGATCCCTGGGATGCAAGCCTGGTTCAACATATGCAAATCAACAAACGTAATCATCACATAAACAAAACCAATGACGAAATTCACATGATTATCTCAATAGATGCAGAAAAAGCCTTCGACAAAATTCAACAGCTCTTCATGCTAAAAACTCTCAATAAACTAGGCATTGATGGATCTCAAAATAATGAGAGCTATTTATGACAAACCCACATCCAATATCATACTGAATGAGCAAAAACGGGAAGCATTCCCTTTGAAAACTGACACAAGACAGGATGCTCTTTCTCACCACTCCTATTCAACATAGTATTGGAAGTTCTGGCCAGGGCAATCAGGCAAGAGAAATAAATAAAGTGTATTCAGTTAGGAAAATAGGAAGTCAAATTGTCTCTGTTTGCATATGACATGATTGTATATTTAGAAAACCACATTGTCTCAGCCCCAAATTTCCTTAAGCTGATAAGCAACTTCAGCAGTCTCAGGATACAAAATCAATGTGCAAAAATCACAAGCATTCCTATACACCAATAACAGACAAATAGAGAGCCAAATCATGAGTGAATTCCCATTCACAATTGCTACAAACAGAATAAAATACCTAGGAATACAACTTATAAGGCATGTGAAGGACCTCTTCAAGGAGAACTACAAACCACTGCTCAAGGAAATAAGACAGGACACAAACAAATGGAAAAACATTCCATGCTCATGAATAGGAAGAATCAATATCGTAAAAATGGCCATACTGCCCAAAGTAATTTAAAGATTCAATGCTATTCCCATCAAACTATCATTGACTTTCTTCACAGAATTGAAAAACCACTTTAAATTTCATATGGA
Organism: Theropithecus gelada; assembly: GCF_003255815.1. Lineage (NCBI taxonomy): Eukaryota > Metazoa > Chordata > Mammalia > Primates > Cercopithecidae > Theropithecus > Theropithecus gelada. The sequence continues at coordinate 1,793,310 of NC_037680.1, forward strand.
ACCATAACCAAAAACCAAACCATATGGAACCATCGTCTTGGCCCACATTGCCAAGATAATCCTAAGCAAAAAGAACAAAGCTGGAGGCATCACACTACCTGACTTTAAACCATACTACAAGGCTACGTTAACCAAAACAGCATGGTACTAGTACCAAAAGAGGTATATAGAACAATGGAACAAACAGAGGCCTCAGAAATAACACCACACATCTACAAACATCTGATCTTTGACAAACCTGACAAAAACAAGCAATGGGGAAAGGATTCTCTATTTAATAAATGGTGTTGAGAAATCTGGCTAACCATATGCAGAAAGCTGAAACTGGATCCCTTCCTTACACCTTATACAAAAATTAACTCAAGGTGGATTAATGACTTAAATTAGTAAGACCTAAAACCACAAAAACCGTAGAAGAAAACCTAGCCAATACCATTCAGGACATAGGCATGGGCAAAGACTTCATGACTAAAACACCAAAAGCAATGGCAACAAAAGCCAAAATTAGACAAATGGCATATAATTAAACAAAAGAGCTTCTGCACAGCGCACTCCAGCCTGGGCAAGAGAGCGAGACTCCGTCTCAAAAAAAAAAAAAAAGAAACTACCATCAGAGTGAACAGACAACCTACAGAATGGGAGAAAAATTTTATGATCTATCCATCTGACAAAGGGCTAATATCCAGAATCTATGAAGCACTTAAACAAATATGCAAGAAAAAAACAAACAACCCCATCAAAAAGTGGGCAAAGGATATGAACAGACACTTGTCAAAAAAGACATTTATGCAGGTGACAAACATATGAAAAATGCTTATCACTGGTCATTAGAGAAATGCACATCAAAACCACAATAAGATACCACCTCAAGTCAGTTAGAATGGTGGCCCTTAAAAAGTAAGGAAATAACAGATGCTGGAGAGAATGTGGAGAAATGGGAACACTTTTACACTGTTGGTGGGGGTGTAAATTAGTTCATCCATTGTGCAAGACAGTGTGGTGATTCCTCAAGGATCTAGAACCAGATTTGACCCAGCAGTCTTATTACTGAGTATATACCCAAAGGATTATAAATTATTCTACAATAAACACACATGCACACGTATGTTTATTGCAGCACTGTTCACAATAGCAAATACTTGGAACGAACCTAAATGCGCATCAATGATAGACTGGATAAAGAAAATGTGGCACACATATGCCATGGAATACTATGCAGCCATAAAAAAGGATGAGTTCATGTCCTTTGCAGGGACATGGATGAAGCTGGAAACCATCATTCTCAGCAAAATAACACAAGAAAAGAAAACCAAACACCTCATGTTCTCACTCATAAGTGGGAGTTGAACAATGAGAACACATGGACACAGGGAGGGGAACATCACACACTGGGGCCTGTCGTGGGATGGGGGCTACGGGGAGGGATAGCATTAGGAGAAATACCTAATCTAGATGATGGGTTGATGTGTGTAGCAAACCACCATGGCACATATATACCTATGTAATAAAGCTGTACATTCTTCACATGTACCCCAGAACTTAAAGAATAATAAAAAATAAATTAATTAAAAAAAAAAAAACTCAATTCAAAAATGGGCAAAGTACTTGAATAGACATTTCTCCAAAGATGATATACAAATCTTCAATAAGCATGTGAAGAGATGTTCAACAACACTAATCATTAGGGAAATGCAAATCAGAAATATAACTGATTTTTGCATATTGATCTTGTGTCCTGCAAATTCTCTGAATTTGTTTATTTGTACCATGGGATTTTCAGTGAAATCTTTAGGATTTTCTATATACAAGATTATGCCGTATGTGGGTAAAGATAGTTTTATTTCCTTTCCAATCTGGATGCCTTTTATTTCTTTTTTTCATGCCGACACTACCAACTCCCAGTCTACACTATTAACTGCCTTTTCTTTGTGTAATGGTGTAATGTCCTATTCACACCCTCTGCTGAAAATCTTAACATTGACATCAATGTAGAGGAGAAATATGTGATGAATTTCACTTACATACTGTAGAATCTATACTGAAGGATGTATTCAGAGCTGAGAGGCAATAAATGGGTACCCAACATACCACCACGAGTAAAATCCACAGCTCTTCCTCTAAGTGGTGGAGGAGTGAAAGTAAGTTTATTATTTAGTGAACAGATATAGTTGTCTTATGTATCACATATTTTAATTTTTACAACCTTGAAAAAATCATGTATTCACAATCCCATTTTATGCATGCAGAAATGGAAGTTAGAAGTATCACAATTGATCCAAAATCATACATGTCTAGCAGGGGCAGCATCTCTCATCACCTTAGGATGTTATTGAGTTCTAAGTCTGCACTCTTGCCATTGTATTATACTGACTTAGGTCAATATTTGTCATAAAGACTAATTACTTCTACAGGGTTCCAAACTAGTGTAGGAAAAAGTAAAAATGCTTTTCTCACATCTGAGAGCAAAGCAATGAGAAGATCCAATGTTGGCAATCCCAACATAAAACGAGATATCTGGTGACCAGTGTGACACATAAAAGCAACTCACTCACTGCATTGAGAGTCGTTGTGTTTTACTGTTGGAAGGTATGGGATACAATTCAGAAGGTTTGCTCTGTATCATGCTGCATTTCTCATTCTGGGAAAAATGTATGACTGCTAACAAAAACAGATGAAAAGCTTTTCGTTCTTTTAAGTGATGGTGAGAAAATATAAAAGTACGATACTACATAAAATAATGGGTGCTCAACCTAGTGAAATAATATAACCTGCTGAAATAGAAGCAAAACTACCTGTGAGTTTCTTCTTCAAATTTTCCATTTTATAGTGCATGGCAACTGCAAGAAGGCAAGCTCTTCTTCCCCAATTTTGTGGATAATTTCAGAGAAGTGGCACTAACAATGACGTGTTGGTTGAGATATTTACCGGTAACTATAGATACATGTTACATTACAATGGATCAGAATGAAATAGCTCCTGTCTTTTTTTCAGCAAATAAATAATTTCATCTAACTGATGAATATTTATTGAGCAAGTAACTTGTACAAAGCTTTGGGAGAAACCCTGAGAACTCTAAGTTGAATGAGAAACTCTGAGCTAGAGGACATAAATTAAAATCTCCTAGAGACTTGTTGAATGGTTTTGACCAAAATGCTGATGATGATATGAACAATGAAGTCCAGGCTGAGGTGGTCTCACATGGAAATGAGGAACTTTTTGGAAACTAGAGCCAAGGTGACTCTTGTGCTTTAGCAAAACTACTGGTGGCATTTTGCCCCTGCTCTAGAGAGCTGTGGAACTTTGAACTTGAGAGAGATTATTTAGGGTATCTGGAGGGAGAAATTTCTAAATAGCAAAGCATTCAAGAGGAAGCAGAGCATACAAGTTTGGAAAATTTGCAGCCTGATGACACAATAGAAAAGAAAAACCAATTTTCTGGGGAGAAATTCATGCCTGCTGCAGAAATTTGCATAAGTAACAAAAAGTCAAATGTTATTCATCAAGACAATGGGGAAAATCTTTCCATGATATGTCAGAGACTTTCTTTTTTTTTTTTTTTTTTTTTTTTTTTTGATGTGGGCATGACCCTAGTCTTTTTTTTTTTTTTTTAATTTATTTATTATTATTATACTGTAAGTTGTAGGGTACATGTGCATAACGTGCAGGTTTGTTACATATGTATACTTGTGCCTTGTTGGTGTGCTGCACCCATCAACTCGTCATTTACATCAGGTATAACTCCCAATGCAATCCCTCCCCCCGCCCCCCTCCCCATGATAGGCCCCGGTGTGTGATGTTCCCCTTCCCGAGTCCAAGTGATCTCATTGTTCAGTTCCCACCTATGAGTGAGAACATGCGGTGTTTGGTTTTCTGTTCTTGTGATAGTTTGCTAAGAATGATGGATTCCAGCTGCATCCATGTCCCTACAAAGGACACAAACTCATCCTTTTTTATGGCTGCATAGTATTCCATGGTGTATATATGCCACATCTTCTTAATCCAATCTGTCACTGATGGACATTTGGGTTGATTCCAAGTC